>NC_057814.1:230105387-230202934 GCF_018294505.1 Triticum aestivum | reverse complement strand
CGGACTCGGCGGCGGCGGCGTGGTCCGCTCGGTCTCCAGGGAGGAGACGGGCGCGGGCGTGGGCCGGCGCTCGGCTGGGCTTCGGCCCAGCGGGCGTCGCGCGTTTTTTTAAATAAGATCCGCGGAAAATAGTTTACAGAAAAATAAATAAAAATCAGAAAAATATGAAATAAATTTTCCCCGTCTTGTTAGAAAATCTAGAATAGGGTGAACATTTTTTTAACACAAAATAAATATTTTGAAAACATGCAATATTTTAATGCAATAAAAATTGCAAATAAAATCCAAATAAATCCCAATAAAAGATTTCAACATTTATCCTCCAGTATTTCAATTGTTTTGGAGAAGTCATATTTTCTCCTCTCATTTATTTTTAAATTGAAATATTTTTCCGGAGGGAAAATAATTAAAATAAAATCCTCGTCTTATTAATTGATGAAAATCAAATATGAAAATTCAAGAAAATCCCCAACTCTCTCCGAGGGTCCTTGAGTTGCTTAGGATTTATCGAGGATTTGTCAAAATGCAATAAAACGTGATATGCAATGATGATCTATGTATAACATACCAAATTGGAAATTTGGGGTGTTACACACTGACTGGCTGGAGGAAGATGAAGGCGATCTGCCCGTTCTTTGTACATCGGACGGTGCAAAAAAAATGGACTGACCTATTTGTTTTCAGTCGAATGTTACTTTTATAGAATCCTATAGTAATTTAGTGTGCCATGCATGTTGCAGAGCTATCATATGTCTCCCGTCATTTATTTCTCACCGACCTGCTATCTGCTACCTTTACACTGTACTAATTGTGCACACACTTCACCCATACTCACACTATTGTTTCTTTATGCATGGGTATTTCAGACTCTCACGCAGTGTTGATGAATGCTGAAAAGAAAAGACAGAAGTCGCTCCAGTGTAATTCAAAGATAAGCACTAAACGTTTCAGCGCTCTAAAGGATGCAGTGTCAGCAGTTGGAGACAGTAAACGTAGCTCTGCAGTTGATGATCTCAATTGCCACACACAACCATCCTATGTGCTTGCTTTAACTTCGCGCTGTCAAAAGTGGTTGCATGTTGCATATGGTGTCTAGCTTGTATTGCTTCCAATTTGGTTAAATTGCATCTTCTTACTTTACACATTATACCTTTGATAATGACATGCCTTCCTGTTTTTGATACATACTCCCTCCATTCGGAATTACTTGTCCAAGAAATGAATGTATCTAGATGTGTTTTAGTTGTAGATACATCCATTTTTGTGACAAGTAATTCCGAACGGAGGGAGTACTACATATGTCTATTAACAATGTTCGTACATCAAACTAATGCTCTTGTGTATCCCTCGTCAATCACTTATGATGAGACAGTCACCCGGGTGGGTTACTGTGAGACGCCATACTCGTTTAAAGAGTGCAGTGTCATCCTCCCCACATGATTCTTAAGAAACAGCAAGGATAAATGAAGATAGTCAACGTAGCTCTCTAGTTGATGACCGCAATTCCCCCACACTACCATCACAGGTGCTGCTCTAACTTCGCAGTGTGATATGTGGTTGCATGTTGCATACGGTGTCTAGCTTGTAATGCTTCTAATTAGGGTAAATTGCATCTGCTTAGTTTACACATTATACCTGTGAATATGACATGCCTTCCTATTTTTGGTACACACTACATCTATGTGTTAACCTTGTTCTTACATGAAACTACCTCTCTTCTGTATCCTGCATCAATCACTTATGATGAGTCACCTTTATTTGTTGCATATTGCATATTATTTCTAGCCTGTTGCCATGTATTGCTTCTAATTTGGTCAAATACATTTGTTAGGGCACCCTTTTAATTTGGCAGAGTGATATTGGTTTCATCTTTCATATGGTTTTTAGCTTGCATTGCTTCTAACAAGTTCAAGCACCTTGTGCTTAGTTTACACTTTATACATCATACATGTCAATATGTCACGCCGTCCTGTTTTTCATACATATTCCATCTTCTAACAAGTTCAAGCACCTTGTGCTTAGTTTACACTTTATACATCATACATGTCAATATGTCACGCCTTACATGAAAGTAGTGTTCGGCAGTATCATGCATCAATGAGTTCTGAAGAGCAAATTTTATTCCTTTTTCTTGTGGGTTTGACTTGACAAGGAAAAATCAAGAAAGAGGAAGGAAAAGAGTAAGGAAGGCGATGATGGTGGTCCTCTGCAGCAACGTAAATGGAGCATCTGTATCGATTCTCCTTGTACTGATAGTGCATTACAAGGTCCAAGTCTCCGCTCCCCTACTTCACCATCCAAGGTGCTTGCTCTAACTTGGCAGCGTGATATCTGGTTGCATGTTGCATATGGTGTCTAGCTTGTATTGCTCCTAATTAGTGTAAACTGCTTCTGCTTAGCTTACACATGATACGTGTGAATATGACACGCTTTCCTGTTTTTGGTACATACTATATCTGTCTATCACACCATGTTCTTACATGAAACTACTCTTCTTGTGTATCCTGCATCAGTCACTTATGATGGAACACCTTTAAGTTGGCAGTGTGATATTGGTTTGCGTCTTGAATATGATTTCTAGCATGTATTGCTTCTAGTTTGATGAACGCCACCTATGACAAGACAGTTTTAACTTGGCAGAGTGATATTGATTGCACCTTTCATATGGTGTCTAGTTTGTAGTGCTTCTAATTTGTTGAAGTGCCTTCTGCTTAGTTACCACATCATAGGTGTGAATATGTCAAGCCATCCATTTTTTCGTACATATTCCATCCTCGTATCATGACTTTGCCTTTCATCAGAGTAGTGTTCGTTAGTATCATGCATGAATGAGTTCTGAAGAGCGAATTATATTCCTTTTTCTTGTCGGTTTGACCTCACAATGCAAAATCAATAAAGCTGAAGGAAATTGGCAAGGCATTGGATGATGATGGTCCTTCCGAGCAACTGAAACGGAGGTTCTCTACAGATTCTACTCCACCATCCTCCCAACAAGATTCGCAAGACAACGCAAGGCTAGACAGTCAATGTAGCTGTGTAGATGATGAGCACATCTCCCCTACTCCACCATCACAGGTGCTTGCTCTAACTTGGCACTATTATATGTGGTTGCATGTTGCGTATAATGTCTAGCTTGTATTGCTTCTAACTTTGTTGAATTGCATCTGCTTACTTTACACATAATGCCTGTGAATATGACCCGTGTTCCTGTTTCTAGAACATACGTGTACATGATGAGCACATCTCCCCTACTCCACCATCACAGGTGCTTGCTCTAACTTGGAACTGTTATATGTGGTTGCGTTTTTCGTATGATGTCTATTTTCTATTGCTTCTGATTATGTTGAATTGCATCTGCGTGGCTTACAACTTATACCTGCAATGATCACTTACCCATAAGACACATTTAACTTGGGACTGTGATGTAGGTTGCATCTTGCATTGTCTTCTAGCTTGTACTGCTTCTAATTTCTTGAAATGGCACTTACGACGACACACTTTTTACCTGATAGAGTGATATTGGTTGCATGTTCATATGGTGCCTAGCTTTCATTTCTTCTAATTTTGTTGAAATACCTTCCGCTTACTGTTTTTCATACATATTCCATCCTCCTATCGTACGTGTCAATATGAAACGCTGTCTTTTTTTGTATATATTCCATCCTCCTATCCTGCGCTTGCCTTACATCAAAGTAGTGTTCGTCTGTATCATGCATCAACCAGTTATATAGAGCTAATTTTATTCATCTTCTTGTGGTTTTGACTTCATAAGGCAATATCAGAAAATAGGAAGGAAAAGAGTAAGTTAGGGGATGTTGGTGGTCCTCCGCACCAACGCAAATAGAGACTCTCTAGATTTTCCACTGCTACTGCTAATGAAGTTGAAGTCCCAAGTCTACATGATGAGTTCATCTCCCGTACTCCATCGCAGGTGCTTGCTCTAAGTTGACAGTGTGATAATTGGTTTCATGTTGCATATGTTGTCTAGCCTGTATTTCTTCTATTTTGATTAAATTGCACCTGCTGAGTTCATACGTTATACATGTGCATATGACATGGCGTTCTGTGTCTAGAATACACTTCATCTATCTATCACACCATGTTCTTACATCAAAGTACTGCTGTTGTGTATCCCACATCAGTCACTCATGATTGGACACTTTTAACATGGCAGTTTGATAGTGGTTGCATCTTGCATTGATTTCTACGTTGTACTGCTTCTAATTTTTCAAATTGCCACTTATGACAAGACACTTTTAACTTGGCAGAGTAATATTGGTTGCATCTTTCATATGGTGTCTAGCTTGCATCACTTCTATTTTCTTGAAAATCCTTCTGCTTAGTTTACACATCGTAGCTGTGAATATGTCATGCTGTCCTGTTTTCCTTACATATTCCATCCTCATACGGTTGTCTTACATCAAAGTATTGCTTGTCTGTATCATGCATCAATGAGTTCTGAAGAGCGATTTTATTCTTTTGTGTTGTGGGTACGGCTTGACATGGCAAAGTCAAAAAAGAGCAAGGAAAATAATATAGTAGGGAGTGGTGTTACTCGTCGGGTGAAACAGAAAAGGATCGGCCGTCCAGATTCTGCTGGTACTTATAGTGCAGTAGAAGGTCCAAGTCCACCGGCTAAATCTACAAACACAGTATCACCTGCTCCACCAGCTGCAGCATCCGCTTCAACTGTACTAGCATCTCAACGAGTTACTCGTTCGTTTGCTCCGGAACTGGCCAGTTCCCAAGCTGCCTTCACACCTAACACTACTTCCGAAGCACTGCTGACACAACAGGACTTGGCAAGATCAGATGAACCTCATGAGCATCAACACCAAGACGGTACCTGACCGAGTCAAGTTGCAGTTGCATGCTCCTTTATATGTACTCTCATAGTTTGATGTACACTAACACTTTCCATATTCGTTGTTGAACTAGCACCACGACGCAAGTGGAAACAGACATCAGGGATAATGCTTGACAGATGAACAAAATCTAAAGGAGGAAGAATGGAGATCCATTTTGAGGCAGGTTTAAAAAGGCCACGTGATGATACAGAGTCAGCCAAGTTAGTATCAGAGGCAGCCGTTGCCGTTAGGTGTCATGCATGTATCCTCCCAACGTGGATCCAGTACAGGAATGAGAAAGACAATACCCAGTTTAACACCTTCCTTGACCATTTATCCGTAAATAATGTTATTCATCGCAATTAGTAATATTCTCCATCTCTGTCCCATACTTTCTAGTTTCCTCCTAATAAGACTCACATTCTTTTTTCAACAGATGAGGTTCAAGTTGGATCCGAAAGATGATGCAACTAAACAAGCATGCACTCATGTTTTTCAGTCTGCTCTGCTTCAGTATCGGTACCACCTTAGAAAATCTCACTTTGAAGGCAAGGCTAACAATGAAATCGCCCAAACATCTCCAGTGGAATATATTACAAATGAAGACTGGACAACCCTCGTTAAACACTGGTCCGATCCAAAGTATCAGGTAAGCTATATGTATTTGATCAGACCACATATTGAACTTGTATTTATGTATGTGCCTTACAAGTGTATCTTCTTCTAGGCTAACTGTTTGAAGAATAAGACCAACCGTTCTAAAGTGAAATTCCAACACACAACAGGATCTCGTAGCTATATTGCACACTGCGAGGCTCTTGTAAATAGCTGCTACTTCCTTCTTTTTTCTGTGGCATATTATCGTATCTATATTGACTTGTTCCAAATACAGAGGACAGCCTGTGCGGACCAAAAAAAACCTGAACCGAATGCAGTGCAAATATTCAAGCATTGCCACACCAGCAAGATGAAGGGCATGAGCACACCAGTTCAAGACGCTGTTGTAAGTCCTTACTCCTCCTGCCTTTGAACTGATTGGTACTGTGATGTGTTCATTTAACTACTTGGTTTGCAGCCAATGTCAGTTACTCTGTTCACTTTTATACACAGTTGTCTTAACGTATCATTTCACTTACATGGTTTAAAAGAGATAAAGGATATTCTTTTGGTCTTGATCTGTATTCTAGTTGTTATGTTCACGTGCGCACACAATGATAAAATAGCCTGTTTGTTTTATATCTGTTTGCCCATGATATGAATGATGTCATACTATGTTCATCCTACTTTAAACCATGTCTCTTTATCCTTAGATGTCAACGAATGTGAGGAAATAGACAATACAGTAGGCATGCTACATGGACATATGTTCCGAAAGTGATTTTATTATGTAGTTGGCACTACAATACATGCTAATGTATTACAGTAGTTCGCCAAAATAAGTTATGTATAAACGTGTAACCTACTTTGTTTGTTTTTGTCTCATTAGTAACTTATCTGGTACACTAATCTACAAGTTCAAACTTTCAGGAAGCTATGGAAAAAATGATTGAACAGCCACAACCACCTGAAGGTGACGAGGCTACCACAGGCACAATGTCACCTCTTGCTGCAGTGCGTCAGTATCTCTCCACTAACAGTGCAAAAAGCACCTTCCTGCGTAATTCTGGGTTGGTTGTCAAGGTAACCTCGTCCAAATCGCCTACTGAACAAAATCTTCCTGCTAGACAGAGTGATATATCTGTGCTCCAGACACAAGTCCAATCCCTAATGGACGTCGTTTTGGAAACAAGAATAGTGGTTGACAAATGTCGTCAAGATATGAATGGTTTTGAAACCAAACTATCAGACATTCGCTTTGTTGTTCAAGAGCAATGGCGTAAAAAAGGTGAAGATCGTGCTGCTCCATCAGATTCTACAGCCTGAAACATTAGCACTCAGGTCAAATGATCTGTGCTTCTATACATCTGATGGTGCTTTTATCTGCAAGGACTGTAAACTTTATGCCAACAGGCCTTTTGTTGTGATACAACATTTATGCTGCTGCCAAAGGCTGCAATAATTACGACGCTATTTTTGTATAGTGTAGGTTTATCTTAGTAATGTATTCGGCCGAAAGCTTCATAGGAGCCCAACATGCCAACATTGGTCGGGCCCATTCCAATTTGGCTAAAAATGATTATGGGCCGAAATTTGCATGTAGCCCACTAAAAATATCTAGGCCTAAATCAGCATAAGATTTCATATTTTTCTGGTAGGCCTGTGCCCATAGTGGGCTTTAACAGGCCTAAACATAATTTGGGCCCTCAGTAACAATAGGCCGTTTACAGGTGTAAATATCTCGAGCCCATAAAAAACATGGGCCTTTAAAAGACCGAAAGTGAGATTGGGCCCATTTACGATGCGGATCTTTCACAGGCCGAAATTAGGACGGGTCGTAAATGCGCTGACCTAATACACGGGCCTTTAACAGGCCGGAAGTTCGGTCGGGTTAGATTATCGTCATTTTTATATGGGCTGTTAATGGGCCTGATGTGACGTTGGGCCACATACGGCCCATGGATTTCGTCCGACATTAACAGGCCAAATATCACAACAGGCCGAAAGTGGCCCAAATCTATGGCGGGCCGCTAACAGGCCGAATGTCAGACATGGCCGAATATGACCCAAATCCTTCACGGTCGTTTATGGGCCGAAAGTTTCAATGGCCTGTAAATGGGCCCAAATGAAGCAGGACCTTTAACAGGCCGGAAATACACGGGGCCGTAATTCGGCTCATATACTTAGCGGACTATTAACGGGCCAAAAGTGATCATGGGCCGCGATGATGACAAGTTTAGGACAGGCCGCTGACGGGCCGATTTGACACTAGCCGTACGAGCCTTAACTCAGAATGTTGGCCCTTTATCTGGGCCGGCCCATTATGGTCCGCAAAATCTCGCAAGCCTTTAGCTGGGCCGGCCCATTATGGCCCGCAAAATCTCGTGGGCCTTTAGCTGGGCCGACCCATTATGATACAAAAAATCTCGTGGGCCTTTTGCTGGGCTGGCCCATTATGGACTGCAAAATCTTATGGGCCTTTAGTTGGGCCGGCCCATTTAAACTTTATGAGCCACTTTTGGGCCGGTCCACGTGCCAGCATATCATAGGCGCATCTCGCCCATTGGATGAGTGACACGTGTGCCAACGCGGAGCTGACACGTGTTTCTGTCAGCCAATCAGAATTTTACAAGTGGAAAATCCCCATTGGTCCTGGCTGTTAACGGGTTATCGGATCCAAAACCTGACCCGATAGCTTAACGGCGTTCTGCTACTGTGGATGCCACATGTCGGTCACCCTTGACGAAAGCACTTCTGTGATGCGCGATTTATCGTCATGTAAGTGGAAACTTCCGTGATGATAATTTTGGTAATGTCATGGAACACTTCTATGACAGCACAGGTATGACTATCTTGATTCTGTCATAAATTTGTCATGGATGTACATGCATGACAAAAAACGTGACCTACTGTGACAAACACGTATCATCACGGAAGTGTCTTTCTTTTGTAGTGAAGGATGATGTAGAAGCTCTCAGTGATCGATTCCCCCTCTAGTAGACTACTAGAAAAGGCCTCCAGATGGGATCGTGAAAGAACAGGAACTTCCAGCGGCGGAAAAAGTGTTTAGGGTGGCTCTCTGTTGGTTTCCAATATTTGAGAATTTATAGAAGTGGAATTAGGTCAGGCGGAGCCTCGAGGGGCCCACAAGGCATCATAGCATGACCCCCTGGGCGTGCCCTGTTGCCTTGCCGTCTCCTCGTACATCCTCCGGTCTCCTCCCGAAGCTTCCAGGTCACTTATGTCTAGGAAAAATTGTCAAAAAGTTTTGTAGCGGTTGGACTCTGTTTGGTACTGATTTTCTGGAAAACCAAAAACAACAACTGGCAATGGACACTAGTTTAATAGGTTAGTCCCAAAAAATGATATAAAATAGCATATTTCATATAAAGCATCCAAGATTGATACTATAATAGCATGAACCAATCAATTGACGATTTTTCTTGGAACAAAAGAGACCCCTGAAACTTCATGGGAGGACCAGAAGAGCCACGAGGCCCCCACAAGCCACCAAGGCGCGCCCAGGGGGTGGCCATGGCCTGGTGGTTTGCGGGCCCATCTTAGCTCTTTTTTGTGTGATTCCAACTCTAAAAAATCTTATAAATAGGGAAACCCCTGGAAATAACCCTAGAACTTCGACTCCGCCGCTACAAGAGTAGTTCACCCATGGGGCTGAGGGTATGTACCAGTAGCTATGTGTTTGATATCTCTCTCGTGTTCTTGATTTGGCACGATCCTGATGTACCATGCTTTGTTAATATAGTTGGATCATATGGTGTTTTTCCCTCCCTATCTTGTTGTGATGAATTGAGTTTTTACCTTTGAGATCTTACTATTATCGGATTGAATACTTTTTGGATTTGAGAACACTTGATGTATGTCTTGCATGTGGATACCCGTGGTGACAATGGGGTGTTCTATTGATTCACTTGATGTATGTTTTGGTACTCAACTCGCGGATTCCCGAGGTGACATTGGGGTAATCTATGCATTGGGGTTGATGCACGTTTTCGTCCTACTTTCTCCGATAGAAATCTTGGGGCACTCTTTGAAGTTCTTTGTGTTGGATTGAATATTATGAATCTGAAGTTGTTTGATGCATATTGAATAATCAACTCACGGATACTTGTGGTGACATTGGAGTATCTAGGTGACATTAGAGTTGGTTGATGTGTATCATATGGTGTTATTTTAGTATGAACTCTAAGGCTAGTTGTTACACTTATAGGAATAACTCAATAGATTGATAAGAAAGGATAAATTTGAGGTTGTTTTGTACCCTACAAACAATTTCATCTTATGTTCTCTGCTATTGATAAGAACTTTGGAGTGACTCTTTGTCGCACGTTGAGGGATTGTTATATGATTCAATTATGTTAGCGTTGTTGAGAGATTGCACTAGTGAAAGTATGAACCCTGCCTTGTTTTCAAGCATTGCCATGCCATTTGTGCTTCGTTTTATCATTTGCTACCTTGCTGTTTTTATATTTTCATATTACAGAAACGTATATCTACTATCATTACTACACTTGTATCACCATCTCTTCGCTGAACTAGTGCATCTATACAATTTACCATTGTATTGGGTGTGTTGGGGACACAAAAGATTTCTTGTATTTGATTGCAGGGTTGTTTGAGAGAGACCATCTTCATCCTACGCCTCCCACGTTGATAAACCTTAGGTCATCCACTTGAGGAAAAATTGCTATTGTCCTACAAAACTCTACGCTTAGAGGCCCAACACGAGTCTACAAGAACAAGTTGTGTAGTAGACATCAGAGCGTCGGTGGCGGGAGACTGTTTTCGCGGCATCTAGAATTGGCGGGATGCCTGGTGGTGGGAAGGGCGGTGGTGGTGGCAATGGGGCACCACTGCGTGGCTCTACCCTGTTGATGGTAGGAGGCAGGCGTACGGGCGGTGGCCGAGCAGAGAGAGAGAGCTGCAATTTTGGAAAAAAAAACTTTGTTGATCAAACAATATATGAAGAGAGCCCAGGTAGACCGGTTACTTTTCAATAGCCCTCTAGTTGTGAAGTAAGTGCTAGAAAAGGTAAGAAAATTGGGTCTTTCCATTTTTCATCCAAAGCAGACCAGATTGGATGCACAATGCCCAAGTTTCATGAATTTTCAAGCTTTATTTCTATATTTCATCCATTTAGTGAATTTCTAGAGATTTATGAAAACTTGCTCAAATTTGAACTACAACTGTGGTGTATGTCCAAAATTGGAATAAAATCATGTTTACCTTCTGAATTGGTGGTGTAGGCGCTTGGCACGACAAAAGTTGAAATTCCCAACCATCTAGTAGGAATGGTCAGCCTTGCAAGTTTGACCTCATTTTGAAGAAAAAATGAAAGAAATGAAAAAGCATAAAAATGAAATCCTTGTGCATGGAGCCCTCTTGTGTGAGCTAGTTACTGGAGAAAATCATAGACTCGCAATACCACAAGTTTAAATAAAACTTCACAAATGGCCTATATTGTATGAAGTTGCATGGATTTCAAGGCATATGCTCATGGCCATGGCCAAATCCATGTCATAGTTCATGATAACATGTCCAATTTTGACACAACCATGTTTGTTACCATTGTGGACAATGTTTGCATAGCAATTAGATTTTTTTGGAATAATTGTTTTTTTCATTTTTCAAGTGCGAGAAATTACTTTTTGTGAAGTAAGTGCTTGAAATAAGTTATAAAATTGGGCCTTTCTATTTTTTCATCCAAATTAGACCACATTGGATGCACACTGCCCAAGCTTCATGAATTATCTAGTTTTATTTCTATATTTCATCAATTTACTGAATTTCTAGAGATTTAGCAGAACTAGCTCAAATTTGAACTACAAGTGCCATGTATATATGTTCTAAAAATTGGCAAAAATAATTTTTACCTTTTGAATTGGTCGTATAGGCACCGGGCATAACAAAAGTTGAAATTCCCAACCATATGGCAGGATTGGTCAACGTTGCAAGTTTGACCTCGTTTTAAAAAAAACAAATAAAATGAAGAAACCTCAAAAAATGAAATCATTGTGCATGGATCCCTCTTGTGTGAACTAGTTACTGGAAAAAAATCATAGACTTGCAATACCACAAGTTCGAAAGAAACTTCACAAAATGGCTTATCTTGTATGAAGTTGCATGGCCATGGCCAAATTCATGGCACAGTTCATGATAACATGTCCAGTTTTATAACTTATTTCACACACTTACTTCACAATAAGGTTTATTTATTTTCGGAATATAATCTTATTTTTCCATTTTTCAAGTGCCAGAAATGACTTTTTGTGAAGTAAGTGCCTGAAATAAGTTATAAAATTTGGTCTTTCCATTTTTTATCCAAAGTAGGCCACATTGGATGCACATTGTCCAAGTTTCATGAATTATCTAGTTTGTTTTCTATATTTCATCCATTTACCTAATTTCTAGAGATTTATTAGAACTAGCTCAAATTTGAACTACAAGTGTCATGTATGTATGTCATGAAAATTGGCAAAAATAATTTTTACTTTTGAATTGGTGGTATAGGCACTGGGGGCAACAAAAGTTAAAATTCCCAACCATATGGTAGGATTGGTCAACCTTGCAAGTTTGACCACATTTTGAAAAAAATCATAGAAAATGGAACAAGCCTCAAAAAATGAAATCCTTGTGCATGGAGCCCTTTTGTGTGAACTAGTTAGTGGGAAAATCATGGACTTTGCAATACCACAAGTTTGAAAAAAGAAACTTCCACAACATAAATTCCTTGTTCATGGATCCCATTTTAGGTAAGTTTTGCATGTTCTTGTTCTTGGTAAGTTTTAGGTGTATGCTATTTTTGGTAAGTTTTGCATGTTTTTGCTATTTTAGTTAAGTTTTGCATGATGCACACATGCAAAAAACCCTCTAGAGTTACAAAATACAAAATTTAGCATACACCGCTTGATTAAGCATGTTCAAATAACATAATTGTTTTCATTTAATGATGGGCATCCACATGTCGGATCCTCATCGCTTGCTAGAAGGGGGTGGGAGGCGCTTAAGATGGCAAGCCACGCGCCGGTGGGAGCGTTCAACATTCTGCTCAAACTGAGTCGAGAGCTCATAATCCTCCACCAGAAATGGGGTAGTCTTGCAGCCCGGCTGGGCCTCCAAGCTGAGCAGTGTTAGATCTTCCCTGGCATCAGCATCAAAAATCTCCTGGCCATCCATCTCATCATACTCGTCATCCACTGCAATCGTCAGATTCGTGTCTGTCGGCGAATGATGAGCGATGATCTCCATGCCCCCTAATAGCCCACGCCTTCTGCATCCTCTGATGTCTACCACACAACCTTCTTCTTGTAGACTTGTGTTGGGCCTCCAAGCGCAGAGTTTTGTAGGACAGTAGCAAATTTCCCTCAAGTGGATGACATAAGGTTTATCAATCCATGGGAGGCGTAGGATGAAGATAGTCTCTCTCAAACAACCCTGCAACCAAATAACAAAGAGTCTCTTGTGTCCCCAACACACCCAATACAATGGTAAATTATATAGGTGCACTTGTTCGGCGAAGAGATGGTGATTCAAGATTTTATCACATTCTGACTTTCTAGAAGAATTCAGACAATGATAGAAAACTTTCTGTTTTCAAAACAACAACATATAGACTTGTAAAATAAGCATGGTAAAGGCTATACTTGACCTTTTTGTTGAACTAAAAGATGAAAACATTATTCTAAATAACAGGAAGCAAATACTAACAAAAGAAAATGACGCTCCAAGCAAAACTCATATCATGTGACGAATAAAAATATAGCTCCAAGTGAGGTTACCGATCAATTCTGTTACTGGGTGCAAAAGTTTCTGTTTTCTCACATAACCAAATCAACTATCATCCACACTATCCCAAAGGCTTTACTTGGCACTTTATTTAAAAAAAAGCTATAAAACATGATTGCTACAGTGGGTTAATCATGTGAACACACACAAACTGTAGGGGTAAATGTTGGGTTGTCTCCCAACAAGCTTTTCTTTAATGCCTTTTTTAGCTAGGCATGTTAATGTCAATGATGCTCACATAAAAGATAAGAATTGAAACATAACGGGAGCATCATGAAGCATATGACTAGCACTTTTAAGCCTAACCCACTTCCTATGCATAGGGATTTCGTGAGCAAACAATTTATGGGAATAAGAATCAACTAGCATAGGAAGGCAAAACAAGCATACACTACCGCAGGATGCTGCTAACGCGACACTACGATCAGAGACCCTTCAATGAAATTGTGTGCGATGCAATAATCGCAAACGGTGGTGTAAAAAACCGTCAAAAAAGGTGCAAAACGTTTGCGATGAAGGATGCTTCAAACAAGTTCAGATTTTAGTTGCGTGTGAGATGCAGGGCATATGGTTCAGTTCAATTAGCTGTTTGCGATGAGGAGGAACAAAACAAACGAGCAGCCGGATGAAGCTGTGTGTGATATACAACATACGGTTCACTCAGATGAATTGTTTGTGATTAGGCAACACAAAAGGAACGGTCAGCCAGATCAAGGTGTGTGCGATATATGGCATGCGGTTCACTCGGATGAACTGTTTGTGTTGAGACAAGAGAACAGGAACGGTTCAATATAACAAGATGTGTGTGACACGCGACAAACAGGTCTGTAATCATAAATGTGTGCGAAGACCGATAATAACATAGACGATTGCTTCTAATAAGACGTATGTGATATGCTCTGTCTACACAACATCTATTGGCCATAAGGATGCAAAGAGGCATCCTATATCAGAAGGACTAGCTGCTCCACCAATAGCTCATCTAAGATAACTCTCAAGTTAACTGTGCTCAGGCTGGAGCAGCCATCAGATGGGTGACTGGATGGGAAGTTGTCTTGATGTTAAATTAACTGATAGGATGGGTCATAAAGGTAAAATTAAATGACCTCTATGATCCATCCCATCAGTTAAATTAACATCTAGGTCCTTGTTTTTTAACACAAGTTAAAGAAGGTCTACCGCATTACTTTTTGACAATGTGCGATACGTGGCACACAGTTGATCCATCCGACATGTTTGTGATGGAATAAGCCATGTGTGTTGTGGGCAAACGTTTGCTAGTATACAACCATTTGTGATTGATGAATTCATCACCGACGGGTTCCCTAGTGTGGTCCGTGTTCATTTGATCGTCATCTACTTCTTGTGCTAGCTCGATGTTCCTTCTATGCTAAGTTTCCATTCATTGATGGCATTTTATGAACACGCCACCGTTTCCCGCCATTTCCACACCTGTTTCCCACCACCCAGGGATATTGCACATAAACCTAGGCGGCGCGTGACGCACGGAGGCGACAAAGCACAGCCTGTAGCACATCCACCTTTTCCAAGCATGCCAACCCACAGAAGCGCCGCCTCTGCCATCAACCTCGTCGACGAGGAAAACGAGCAGTCGCCACGGCCCATTGAGGCCGAGGCGCTCCCGGCAACGCGATGGACGACGCCACGATACGCGTCATCGCCAGGGTTGAGCAGACCCTTGGCTCATGGCGCTTGAGCGCCATGGATTAAGATAGGCATGTCAGCGCCGATAGGCTGCAGCTCGCCGCACAACATGATCGATGGCATGCCATAGAGCAAGCTAGGCGGGTCCGCACCGATAGGCTGCGGCTCACCGCACGGCGAGACCGTTGGAGCGCCCCCAAGCAAGAGGCGTGGTGCGCCGCACAACAAGAGCGAATCCATCAGTGCTTGCCTACTGTCGACATGGCGTGGCAGCTGGGTACACGTTCCGTCAGTACCCCCATTCCTCGCCAGGAGTGGGTAGAGGCCCTCGGCGCCATACTTGCACCAGAGGCCGTCCGCGCCGTACTTGCATCGGACACCCGCCGCGCCGTTCACATGGGTTGCGCCGTTCGCCTTGTCCGCGACCCGCTCGATGCCAACGCGCTGGTCGGTAGGCTCGACCGCCTCCTTGGCCCAGGTGTCCACCTGGGCGCAGTAGAGGAACATGGCCGTCGCATCCTCGAGCTGGTGATCTCCGATGAAATAGCCAACTTGGAGCTCGAGATCACGCTCTAGATGTACCGCGAGCGTGTCAACCGCTTGGACGAACGCCTGCACGAGTTCAGGCAGAGCGAAGAGCTACCGTAGGTAAGGGCTCCTGGTCATGGTCTCATGGACGTGTTTTATTTTGTTGAGTCATTTCGACGTGGATAGCTATGAATTCACAGGAATCATGGTATTTCTCTGTTTATTGCTCTGTTTCAATGTGTGTACTCTGTTTTCCGTTCTTATATGTTCTGTTTCAATGTGTGTACTCTGTTTTCCGTTCTTATATGTTCTGTTTCAATGTGTGTATATACGCTTTCCATTCTGGATATGTGGATGATAACAACTAGATTAAAATTAGTATACAAAAATAGATAGAAAATGGAATTCATTATATATATATATTGTTCATTAGTTCATCACAGAATATATATATAATATCATCACATATACGTGATAATACTTAACTACTAGGTACAATGCATACAATTGAAAACAAACAATACTAAAACTAATAATCCCTCCTGGGGCCAGTATTCCGGTATCCCCTCGCCAGCAGCTCCCTGGTGCGCGGTGTCTTCCCAGTGCGAAGGCAGTACTCTGCCTCCTCCGCCTCGCAGTGCTTGACGTACCGATCTGCCTCTTGCTGGCAGACGGGTGCGAACGATCTTTCCATTTTGTTGGGTGCTCACCGGAGCTCCTCGTCGGTGGCACGCTGGAGCTTATCGGCCCACCTCCATGCAGCGACGAAGCGCCCATCGCCTTTGACCTTCCTCGCGAAGTACCCGTCTTCGTACACCTCCTTTGCACGACGACATGCCAGCCCCCAAAGCTCCGCCACCTCCTTTTTCCAGGCGGCATCACGGGCTTCACAGGCCGCCTGGTACCTGGCTTCCTGCTCTGCCATGTCCTTCTTGAACGCCACTTGCCTGGCTTTCTCACCCGGCGGCAGCGACTTCCACAGACAAACATTGTACTGGCCCCAAAACCAATCCAAAGTTGGGGGGTCCGACACAACCTCGTCCGGCGGCGCGTAGGGGTCCTTGTCACTGCTATTCGAGTGAGCGTCCTCGGGGGCGGCGACTCCTTGTCGGCGCGTGGGCAGACCGGCGGCGCCATGGCAGAGATTTGAGAGAGAGAGAGAGAGGGCGAGCGAGGGGAGGATGTAGATGAGAATGCAGGCGGGACGACATGAGCAAGGTAGTATTTATTGGCGGCTGGAATCTAGATCGACGGGAACAGTACACACGCCGGTCGCCGGAATTTACGAGTAGTGTAGTTTCAATTACACACGATTCCCGCAGCAAAATCCGTGTGTGAACATAATAGCTAACGGTTTCCAATACAGAACCGTGTCTGATTAATGACTCCCGCCACTCACCTACCAATCCTCAAGCCGCGAGATAGAGTGCCAATCGTGTGGGGGCCGGTTGTCTTGCCAGATCTTTACATTTTCTTTTTTGAACACCAGATATTTACATCGTCTGATGATTTTTTAACTCGCACACAAGTACAAAAATATGATTTTCAAACCATTATGGTTAGCCATTGCATGTAGATGTAGTTCAAATTTGAATTACGGTCATTAAATGGCTAGAAAATCACTTAAATGTCTTTAAAAGGTCAAATGACCCCTAGAATTTTCCAAATTTTCACATGATAGTTGTAGTAGTGCATGTTAAACGTAGACAAAATTTGAAGGCCGTAAGAGGAAGCTATCTCCTATTCGTCATCAAACATGCATTGTTCCCACTCGGAACCACAAGCCTTCTAGTGAGTTGCTCCGGTTTGTGAGGGGGTGTGTCCAAACTTTGGTCAAACAGGCCAATTTTTTACCACATCATCTTGGTGGCACGACATTACATCAAGCAAGGTTTCATGTTTTTTGATCTTTTTTAATTTTTTGGAATTAAAATGCCATGGCACTCCATGCATGTCACTGGTACGCGTTGGTGCTATACAAACAGTTTTAAACCCCTTTCCGCGATGGCATTTGGAACCGTCACCTAGTGAGTGACGGCGATAGGGGGGTCCTTCCCACACGACCCAGAAACTGTCGGGGATATGCCCTCCTGGCACACACGCTCGGCAAAATGAGGTCGTGTGCGACCGACGAGCGCTCAAATACGGAAATACGTACATTAGAGCTAAAAAAATACAATTATACATGTGAAATTGTTTCTGGTCGCAACTACATCCCACACAGTCAGTCCCCGCTAAATGTTTCCATTCGTATGTACATCCCACACAGTCGCTCCAAGGAAAACGTTTCTGTTCACAGGTACATCACACACAATTTTTCCCGTTAAATCGTTTGTGATAGCGTTGCCATTGCACACGATATTAACAATTTTATTGTTTGCATTATTGAATGCATCACACACAGTGCATAGAAGCTGTGTGGCAAAGGTTGTACATCACACACAGTTTTTATGTGGTAAACGTTTGCGCAAGGTGGCCTAACGCAAACAGTTTTCAAGAGAAAGTCATGTGTGTAGTGGAGATTGATCGCACATGTAGTGGATCATAGAAACATTTCTGATCTCCACGTCTATCACAGACATTTCACTTTCGCAAACCGTGTGTAGTGTAATCCCTAATTTAAAAATCACATGTTTTGAATTTGAAAGTAGGCAATCACTTATTTCATATCCAACCATGTTTTTTACAAATATAGGATCAACCACGAATGCATAATTCGATGCAGAGGTACATATACTGAAGAACTACAGAAGCACCAAGTAAATAATGATGAACCACAGTTGTACTAAAGACTGTAAAGAGAGAGGCGAAAGACTTTCTGATTGCTGGAGAAGGTGAAGCGGAATGCCCATATTGTGCCCTCCTCCATGCGTAATGCGCGCACGACTCTAGGCCAACCCCTTGTGATGGCTGCCCGTCCATCCTTCACTGTCTTCATTACAACTTCTCGATGCTCATTGTAGTCTGGATGAAATACTTTAACCTTCATTACGTGTCCACCAATCATGTACTTTGCGAGGTAATCTTGAGTGAACTGCTTCGGGAACCACTGGGAACGAAAAAGATTCAGACATTGTTGTCTAACAACTCATTATGGGCAGTAAAAAGAGAAGGCTGCAGAGTTTGTAGTTACCATCCTACAGCTCACTATTGTGTTGGATAGAGCATAAACAAATAATTTGCTTGCCACCATTCGTATCTTTTTGCTAATAATCCTTATCAGTTTCCTCACTTGATGTTTGTTCATCAATATCTCATTGCCCCATACGCAAAAAGGGTCGATGCGTGGATCCTTGCCAAGGGCATGTGTACCTACAAGCAACAAGTCAATATTAGAAGCTAGCAAGTGTCCAGGCCTGGATCTATATGCACTACATTATGGAACGACGGAGGGAGTACAAGCCGAGGGATGAAGCTAACCTCGGCGGAAAATGGTGGCCACTCCCGTTGTTGTCCTGCATAAGTAGTGGAAAGGCATGATAAGTACAACAACCTTAAAATCAAACAAATATAGCAAAGGTAAACAACATCATCTCCAAATGATAGCTTGAATGTGTTGGTTTCAGCATGCTGTTAAAGCAGATATAAAATGGAAGGCAATGTTATCGACAGCAGACTTAACAACCATCAAATATTGCAATTCAAACTGGTATTGTTGAAAATGAATAGAACGTAGGTAATGCTTAAACATCACACTGGATAAATGTGTAAAACTAAAATAAAGGGCATGTGTTAACTACACCAGGAATAACTGGAACCAAATATAGCCGTTCAAACTGGTATTGATGTAGTCGAGCGGCACAGTTCCGACTTGCACATAATGAACAACACATTGTGAATGACTGAAATAAAAAAGGCATAAATGACTAGTATAACAACCAAATATAGCCATTGAAAACTGGACAGAGTCTCACTACAACCAGCCTAACAAGCAAATACAGATAAACAGGGCATATGCTTGAAAATTGGACAAATGCTCACTGCAACCAACCTAACAAGTAGATAAAGATAAACAAGGCATCTGCTTGATAACTGGGCAAATGCTAAAAAAGCAACCTAACAACCAAATACAGATAAACAAGGCATCTTCTTGATAACTGAACGAATGCTAATAAAAAGCAACCTAACAACCAAATACACATAAACAAGGCATTTGCTTGATAACTGCACAAATGCTCACTACAACCAAACTAAGAACCAAATACAGATAAACAAGGCATCTGCTCAATAACTGGAAAAATGCTCACTCCAACCAACCTAACAACCAAATACAGATAAACAAGGCATCTACTCACTATAAACAACCAAATATAGCCATTCGTGAAACTGAAGTGGACAATTCATACTTAAACATCACATAACCCTATTGAACAATAATTTTTTGCATAACTACAATAACTAAACACAGCACAGTTAAAGCACTTCACGACAAATGCTACTACAACAAAGGGTACGGGTTGGCAACCTAGAAAAGGTAAGATTTGCTGATAGAATGTTGCCTCACATTTCATGGACGGGATCCTTCCAGTTGGAAGAGCACAGACCCATGGTGCGCTCTCTGATGTCACAGATGGGATGTTTCACCTTGGAAGAACCTTCGTGGGTGCCCTCCTTGTGGTCGTGGTCGTGGTCGATGAGATCTGACTTGGCAATTGAGGATCCCAAGCCGCTGCCGTAGAAAGTGTCCTTCGGAAATGAAAAAATGGGTTTGATGGCATATAAAGCTCGCAAATCCTTCACCGCTTGGCGGAGGAGATCAGCAGCAGGGCCGTCGAAGAGCTCGACGGCGGTTGAACCAGAGGGGTTGGGGATGGACCACTTAACCTGTGACATGGCATGCGTGAAGCCATTGGTGTGGACGAGCTTGATGTCGTAGCCAGCTTTCCCGAGATACAGTAATACACTAGCCTGCTGACATGAAGCCTTCGGCATGGCAACATAGTCAACGTCTTCGCCGGCTTCCGCAGCGACGTGTTGCTCCGGGATCAACAGGTCGGGGCGAACGGTGACCACCTCACCAACGTCCGCCGGAGAGGCCATGATAAACCTCTTCTTGGCCGAACACTCGTCGGGCTCCCCGGGATACGTGGTCGAGCTTAGGCTGCGACATTCTAGAGCAGGGGATGTGGATCTGGCAGGGAGGGACACCGCAGGCCTCATCTAAAAACTCAGGGGAGTGGGGTGTCGGTATGGGAATCGCTAGGTAACCTAAACTTTATTATCTAAGCTAGGAGGAACGGGCAGACCGACAGGGGTTGGCGGCGACGTCCGCGAGCTAGGGTTCGAGGGGGGGCGGGGGGCAGGCGGGGGACTGTGTAGGGGGGGTTGGTGTTTGAGGATACGCCGCGGCTACTGAAAATTTTAGTAATGGTGGGTGGAGATGGTGGTGGACGAGGGAGGGCGACGGTTCAAATGCCTCAGCTACTGCAATTTTACTATAAGGTCGGTGCTGGAGGAGTGTGGGCGACGATTGAAGTACGGCGGCTACTAAAATTTGGGTAAAGTAATTGATGCGGGGCGGGAGTGCCCAAGATCGCGCACGGTCCAATAAGAATATGCGTGTATGATAATAAGGAAAAGTGGCGCGGAACCGCCGATTTTTGCAACGCTCAAGGAGGGTAGTTTGTTTTTTATATTTCTAGCTAGCTGGTCTATCGCACACGGTTCGTCCTAATTTCCAAATAAACTTACCCGCCTTTAGCTTGCACAGGTGGTGGTTTTACAGCTCAATTGCATCGCACACGGTTAAGTTAGTACCTCCACACTTTGCTCGCGCTTGCGCGGTTGTGGTGATTTCAACGCACTTGCATCAAAAATCCTTATTTTTACTCTTATTGAATCCCGGTAAAGTATTCTAATTCAATAAGAATTTCGCGGGCGACTCTTTTCCAGACTAATTAGGAATTCTTTTCTTGGTCATTGAGACACACGGTTGAGCCAGTACCTCCACCCCTTTGCTCGCGCTTGCGCAGTCGTGGTGATTTCATCACACTTGCGTCGCACACGGTTGAGCCAGTACCTCCACCTTAATTTGCTCGCGCTTGCGCGGTCGTGGTGATTTCAGCGCACTTGCATCGCACACGATTGAGCCAGTACCTCCACCTTAATTTGCTCGCGCTTGCGCAGGCGCCGTGATTCATAGCGCACTTGTATCACAGATGGTTAAGATATTATACTCGTGTCCGTTGAGCGTCATCAGAGTCTTTGCAGCAAAGAATAACGTTAGAGAGGGTCAAAAGACAGCCACACCAGCATGTGGCCCAAATATATATGAGTGAAAAGGGTGGTCTGTGATGTTCAAAATTCCAATGCACAACTTTGACCGCGCGGGCCCACGGTTGGGCGCGTCATTGAAGATCGATGAGAGGGGCCATAAGTCAAGAACCACCTGGAAGTGGCCAAATATATGTAGGAATATTGGGGATGTTTAAAACTTTAAATACACAATGCATAACTTTGGTGGCACATGCCTCACAAACCCGAAAGCACCCTTGGATATATATCCAAGGGTGCAGATGAACTTCAATCTTGTCTTGCCTGACCTTCTTGCTGCGTGCAGATGAACTTCGCGCCCTCTGCAAGACATGGATTGCCATGGAATTCCTCTCCTACCTCCCCGACGAATTGCTCTCAAGGTGGCCTATCTACTACTGGAAAAAGGTTGGCCGAACTTCTATCCAGGGTATGGTTGAACTTCCTTCTGTTTGTTATTTTCTTACAGCCATGTGAAGTTCAGGTAGTGTGTGAGCCTTAGTCCAGGCTGCAAAACATTTGGAAATCTGCCGGCATTCACATGTGAAAAGCCATGTGAAGTTAAACTATTAAGTGTGCTAGAGTTCAGGTTGGTATGTATCTGGTTGTGTGCAAAAAATAAAAGGAAAATGGAACATGCATGTGATCACATGAAGGTCAGGTTGGTATGCACTAGTGGTTCAACCATTCAAACTCATGAAGGTTCAGGTTTTTTAACTGTAGACAGTATTTTCCCTTTGCAAAACAAGAAGTTCAGGTTGTGGAGAGTGCTCAGTTCAGGTACATATAAGTAATCAAATAGTGTAGAATTAACAGAATGTGTGGTTCATTCTGCGAAGGGTGCTCAGTTCAGGTACAAAAGTATTGGCAGATGCTTAGCTCAGTGCAGAGTGCGATGCCTGTTCTAGGGAAAAAAATATGTACACAAACACCACTTTTATATGAGAAGTTCAGGCTGTGAATAATGCTAAGTTCAGTTACAAAGGTATAGGCAAATGTAACTTGTGTGCTAATAAACATTTTTTTCTTTTATGTTAGCAAGACGAGAGACGCATTAAGAAGCTTAGAAGTTCCCAGCAGCAAGTACACAATCCTAAGCCTATACGCGTTGCACCACCCCCTCAATGGGTCACACCTCAAACGCACCAACAACATTACCAACCTACTCCAGACCAAAAATGGATGACACCTGAAACACATGGAGACTTCCAAGATGCTAGGTCACAGCCCTATCTGCACAAATTTGCGCCTCCACCTAATTGGGTGACGCTGGAAATCCCCGGCGGGTTCTTTGTATCCACCAGCAGACTCCCAAGCACGCCGATGGAGGAGGGGGTTAGCTCAAGTCCTGTGTGTAACTCTGGAGGTTATCCTGGCGTGCCTCGTCAATGCCAAAGGGAAGCAACTAAACCGGATCCCAGGACAAATCCAACAGGAACACACACACGGAGGAGAGTGCTCTGCACACTACCATCGTTGGATCCTGCTGCTACTGCTACAAGTCAGAATTGTACGGGACATAAGGTAGATGGATTGCTTCACAAAACAAAAGAGCAAACCAAATCCAGGATCGCAATATCTCGATAACCACCTCAAGCAAAAAGGACGCAAATAAGAGAGAGGCCATCTTCAGCCCTCCTTCCTCCTCGTGATCCACTCCTGCATCCTGCTATGATTACTCCGCCGTGCCCCATCCCAGAGGGACAGCAGCAGACTCCGGTGGAGTTGCGATCATACACGCACGCAAGTGAAACAATTTAGGTATTTATATACGCATCTTGTATTATCTGCAAATTTTCTGCTCCCTCCAGGATAACAAGTTCATAAACTGCATTTTAACGTGGCGTTTGGATTATTTTTTCTTTTTCTGCAGATGCCGGTTCTCCCGGATTATCTAATACCAAGACTAAATATGCGATTCCAAGATGTAGAGAAAGCAAGGGAATTTTATAATAGATACGCCAGACACGTGGGTTTGGGAATCAGGAAGATGGGGGGAATGACAACCACAAGTATTTTGTTTGCGCGTTCCAAGGGAAACACACAACTTCTGTTTCAGAGGCTAACAGGAAGCGAAACAAAACATCACAGAGGATAGGCTGCAATGCAAGAATGAGGGTGAAGGTGCAGGAGGATAACACATGTGTGGAAGTGGATATTGAGTACAATCATAATCACCAATTCATGCAAACTGATGACATGCTGCTATTCTTGCACTCACACAAGAATTATGACCCCACTATTCTGGAGTACGTAAAGCTCCTGCAGTACCGTGATGTCAAGCATACAACAATCATGTCCATGCTATCAGAAAATGAAGACGGAAGCTACTTCCTAAGCATGACCGGACGAGACCTACTAAACCAGTAAGTATTCAAAAATGCACATACTGCAAATGTACATAGCATCCTAAGTCATCACCCTTTGCTAGCAAAAATAACAAATGCATGTTTGCATATAATTTGCAGGAAAGCCATGAATGCAAAGAAAGATGATTTGGATGATGTATTGAAACTTGTATCATTCTTCAAAGACATGAAGGCAATCAATGATGAGGTTTTCTATGACATACTAGTAGACAAGGACAAGTCAATTAAAAAAATCTGGTCCAATGCAAGCTGTCGAGGAGTATATAATGACTTTGGCGATTGCGTAACATTCGACACAACTGACAAGACCAACAGATTTCATATGCCTCTGGGAGTGTTTGTTGGAACAAACCATCACTTGCAGTCAACGATATTTGTTGTTGCCCTGATCAGAGACAAAGATGCAAAGTCATTCAAGTGGTTGTTCGATACATTTGTACGGTGCATGAACAAAAAGCACCCAACTTGCATTCTAACAGGTGAGTTCAAAAAAAACTCTACAAGTTTCATCATCTTTTCAGTCTATGGGTCTATATTGGGTACATTGGTTTTATCTGAAAATAATGTAAAGCAAGTAGTTCAACCACTGTTAGCACAGAAGTCCAACAAAACAGTATAAGAAGCAAAATTATATGGCACATGTTTAGAAAAAATATAGTTCTGGATGTGAAGTTCAAATAGAGGAACCATAGAAGTTCAAGGACATTGCTGTAAGAAAAAACATATGAAACATGTTCAGGAAAAATATAGTTTTGTATGTGAAGTTCAAGCACTGGTACCACAGAAGTTCAACAACACTGCTGTAAGAAAAAATTGGGTTACATTATTAGTTAGTAATACTGATACCTTTGAAGTTCAAGTACTTGAACAACATAAGTTCAACAACACTGTTGTAAGGAAAATATATGTGACATTATTAGATAGTCCTACTGCTACCTATGAAGTTCAAGTACTTGTACATCATAAGTTCACCATCAGTGCAAAAAGAAGCAAGTTTTATTTTTTTTAATTCATGCAAACGAGTGCCCCTCGATGGCGAAAGCTATACCACAATCATTCCCAAACACCGTCCACAAGCTATGCCGTTGGCACATCCTGAAGAAGTACAAGGAATACCTCCCGTTGCTGTACAAAAAGTATAAAACATTCAAAGAGGAGTTCACGCTATATTAAACTAGCCGCTGATGCCAACAGAGTTTGAAGCTGCCTGGGCTGAACTCGTGCACAAGTACAACCTGGAGAACGACCAGATGATGATGCAGCTGGTGATAGGAAAATGTGGATTTCAGCATATTACAAGAACATTTTCTGTGCTAGAATGACTTCCACACAATGAAGCGAGAACATGAATCACGTGCTCAAGAGAGGGTTTGTCAAGGGGACCTAGAACCTACACAAGTTTGCTAGGCGGGTAAATGCTTGCATACAAACTCGAATGCAGAAGGAGAATGAGCAAACAATGACCAGCATGGTATTAACACAAGAAAAAACACCCCCATCATATTGTGACTTCCTTCAACATGTGCACACTGTATTTAGAAAAATGAAACCTATGACTTTGCTTCGACTAATATCTTATTTTTTGACATGTGCAGACCAATCCTGTGACAAAAACAACCTATGGTACGAGGAAGACATGGCTATCAAGTACACGAGAGCCGTGTACACCGAGATGAGGACTAGGATGAGAAAAGCCACACTATTTCGGGCAAAGCCTACAACAGAGCCCACCAAGTACCTTGTGTACTACCACAACAAGGCTGGCCATGATGATGAAACTAGATTTGCCTGGTCAAAGCATGAATTCCAGGTTGTAGCTGACCCAGAGAATAAAACATATGAGTGTGAATGCATGCTTTGGACACACATAGGTGAGCGGAAAAACAAACTCATTAAATAGCTAAACTAGTAGTATCATATCAAATATATGAAACTCATTGCTGGCTCACAAACTATGTATTGTGCATTCATCCCAAAATGCAGGCCTGTTCTGCCTTCACATCATGAACATACTGGACCACCTGAAGCCTGAAAAATCTATAGACAAGTATATCTCAAACGGTACACAAAGACTGCAAAATCACAACCAACCTTTGATACAAGGGACTACAACACAACTGCATCGGATGGCAGCTCAAGACTATCGAAGCAAGACATCTTGATGTAGCTAAATTTGATGGTAAACAAGAAAGCGATGAGATGCGACCAGCAATATGATAGAGCCTTCTATGTTCTCAAGAGGCTCGTGGAAGAGCTTGATGCAATACATTCAGCAAATCGAGCGGATGCTGACGAAAGGATGGCTGAAGAGGATGCTGAAATTGAAGATGACCTTCATTATTATGCAGCTGAAATGCTCCAGGCCGCTGCTCAAGCCAACCAATGCAAGCAGGGTCTTGACCAGTTAATGCAGAAGTGGCAGCAAGAGACGATGAAACTGCCGCTGTACTCTGAAACAAAGGGTAGGAAGAAAATTTCTACAACAAAGAAAAGTGACAAGAGAGCTCAAATAAAGGCACCACCTGCAGGAAGAGTCGTCGTGCTCGATGAGAACGGAGTGCCACTTGGACACAGGCAATGTAGTGTGTACAAAAGGTTGCAGGACACAACAAGCTCACATGTCCAACACTCTTAGAAAGAAACGATGACGAGGAGGTCAAGCAATCAAAAGTTCAAAAACAACAGCCCAAAGTTATAGAACAAAACAAGGGACCACACCCATAGAAAGCAAGCAGCAGACTTTGTAGCATATGCAAGGAGTATGAACCACATAATGCAAGAACATGCCCAAAGCACGCAGATGCTGAAAAGACAAGCAAAAAGCCAGAGAAGAAATAGAAAGCAAAACCTAGAGCCAGCAACAAGAAAGTGGTGGAAGATGAAGAGGAAGACGAAGATGAAGACACCATCGAAGAAGAGGAAGACGAAGAGGAAGAGGAACTGGAATGCGAAGAGGAAGAGGATGACGAAGAGGAAGATGAAGATGAAGAGGAAGAGGTACATGTCAAGCAAAAACCACTACAAGCAAGGCCTAGGAGGAGCGCAAGGCTGATGAACAGTTAGACTAGGTCAATTAAACAAAGCAAACTTATGTCATGTCAATCTGGAGAATGTTATTCCACTTTTGAAATAGTATTTTAGGAGAAACTTACTTGAACTTCTATTGTTGAAGTTTCAAAGAAATTATGCACTAGAAGTTCAAGTAAGCTTACTGTAGAAGTCCTGGTATAGTATGAGAGGAGGTGCTGGTGATTTATTGCATGAAAGAGAAAGCAGTAATAAAATGAAAAACATACATTGTGAAGTTCAAGTAATATTACTGCAGAAGTCCTGGTATATTATGATAGGTAGTGTTGTGCTGGTGATGTATTCTGTAAAAGTGCAAGCAAGAATAAAAATGAAATTATACACTATGAAGTTCAAGTAAGCTTACAGTAGAAGTTCTGGTATATTATGATAGGATGTGCTGGTGTTGTATTCCATAAAAGAGCAAGTAGCAAGTAAAATATACAGTTTGAAGTTCAGGTCAGCTTACAGAAGAAGTTCTGCTATATAAATCGATGTAGGAAAAAAATATGCTTAAAAAAATAAGTATTACCGTATGAACTAAGGTTAGCAAGCCTAAGACAACATGTTCAGATATGAAGTTCTGTTTGGATACGTGCAGAAGTTCATGTGCAATGCCGACAAAAGATAAAGAAACGTAAAGGAGTGTATGAGAATATTTTTGCACAAAGTTACAGTTGAAATCCATTCGCAGTTAAAAAAACACAAAAAAACACATATAGATTATATGAAAAAGGCTACATATTGGTTGGGTTGAAAAATACCAATACATTACACAACACAGAAAATCCTCCCCATCTGAAACCAGCAGCCCAGCCACATCTCAAGCAGAAGTTCAAGTCTAAGATCATATGTTGGGGCCCAAAATTAAACAACAAAAAAAGACCAGCAGTTCAACCATAGCCCAGAGAGAAGTTCAAGTAGATCTATTGGGGAAAAACATACAACACATGGATAATGAAAACGATGCAGCACATTGAAATTCACAAGCCAAATCATTCTTCGCACCAAATACATTTGTCCTCAATATCATAAGTAATAGTGCTGCAGCTATAGATACACAAATTACTAAACAATTCTCACAACCAAATCTTTACAGAATCGTTCCAATC
Organism: Triticum aestivum; assembly: GCF_018294505.1. Taxonomy (NCBI): domain Eukaryota; kingdom Viridiplantae; phylum Streptophyta; class Magnoliopsida; order Poales; family Poaceae; genus Triticum; species Triticum aestivum. The sequence goes on along the minus strand of NC_057814.1, from coordinate 230,174,695 downwards.
ATTATCAAAAATAAATCTTTCACTACTAGAATTAGCTTATTTGCCGTCAGCCAGTTCTTTGTCGTCTGCTGGCTGACGGCAAAGAAGGTCTTTGACGTCCGCTTCAGGAAAACGGACAGCAACGAACTGGCTGATGGCAAAGAAGGTCTTTGCCATCAGCCAATTCTTTGCCGTCCGCTAGCGAACGGCAAAGAATCTTTGCCGTCAGCTGGCAGACGGCAAAGAGAGAGGTGGCCCCCGCTAACGAGCTGATCATAAAAAACTTAACGGGCCCCCTTCTTTGCCGTCTACCAGCAGACGGCGAAGGGAAAAAAAGCGGACGACAAAGGTGGGGCGGAGGGCAAAGAGCTAACCTAACTAACGGCCGAGCCCCACCCCGCCCCTCCATCTCTCTGTTTCTGTCTCCTCCCCGACAACCGCCGCCGCCGCCCCAGCACCCGCCGCCGCCCCCTTGCCCCGCCACCCGCCCACCCGCCGCCCCCAGCACCCGCCGCCCCTTGCCCCGCCACCCGCCCACCCATCGCCGCTCACTCCGTCGCCCGACCACCCGCCGCCCCTTGCCCCACCACCCGCCGCCGCCCCGCCGCCCCACCGCCCGAACAGCCCACCGCCGCGGCGCCCCGCCGCCCCCACTACCTGCCCAGCGCCCCAACGCCACCGTCGCCCCCGGCGCCACCGCCCCAAAGCCCTGCGGCCCCCGTCGCCACCGCCACCCTGCCGCCATGAAGGTAATTCTTAAGGCCTTGTACTTACTTCCTTCATTTAGTAATTCATAGCCGTAGCGCTCAAGTTTCTATTTGCTAACTTAGGCGCCTCCGAGATGGTGTGTGGATCGGATGGATTGTTGGGAGGTGTTGGTCAATGAGTGGTGCTCAAAAGAATGGCTAGCCATCCACAACGCGGCCAAGGACAAACGTGCCCAAATGGAAGGTGTGCCACACCATCAAGGCAACTCCAACTTATATCAGTTCGGGCGGAACTGGGTATGTGGTTTGCTTCATGATTCATGCAATTCATTCATCATGCTAGCTTGAGCCCTTTAATTACTAATTTACTTTGTTTCTCTCTTTCAGGCATGCTACAATAAGGCGGATAAGGTGCCAGAGGTGTACGACCTGTATGCCATGGCCCACACTGCCTCTTTCAAGAAAGTCAAGGCATTCTCTCCGTCTGACCTCGATGATGCAAACAACTTCACCAACATCTCCTCCCACGACAAGCTCGTGAAATACAGAGATGAGGGGAAGGCGAGGAAAGGGGAGGACTTTAACCCGAGCCAGGGTCCCATTGATCCAGAGCTGGTGATGATATCTGGTGGCGGGAGGTCCCATGGCTCCATAGCCATTGGAGATGGACTTATCCGTTGTCCTAGCACTCTCCCGGAGATCAAGGCGTGCCAGTCGAGCTCCACTCCTGAGATAAGGCCTCGTGAATGGACAGCCCAACTCGCCATCAAGGTTAGTTATACGTACTCAGCTATCTTTCTCCATTACATTGTGTGTGCTTCCATCAATGATTACAAATGGTAACGAGGAGTGGTGTTGCAGGCTGCTATATAGAGTGAGAGAGATAGAACGGAGAATCTTCTGGCGGAGGCGGCGGAGAGGCAGCGGGAGTTGGAGGAGAGGACGACAAAGATGTTGGAGGAGGAGAGGGCACGGAATGACATGCAGGCAAGGGCCATGTACGAGCTCCTTGTGGTAAGTTTCTTCTGCAGATTAGCCAAAACATTCATGTAGTGTTTGTCTCATTACTAACTAGTATGACTGAGTCGTCAAAACCAAATGTGCAGTCTGTGTGCGAGAAGACCGGTCAGAGCGCTCCGCCGATGCCAGTGATTGCTCCTGGGACCACAGTGAGTTTAATTTGAATGGACATTACTTGCTAGTCTTAACATTTGAGTGTCATCATGCTAACGAGACATTGGAAATGATCTTTGGTGTAGCGTAACTCCAGACAAGCATCGCACGATCCTTCTCCAGCTACCGGCAAGAGCCAGCCCGCTCCTACACCTCCATGATCATGGTAAGTTTCTCTAGTGTTTTGCTTAACAAATGCATAAAGACCTAGACTTAGCCTTATTTCCTCCAATATGCTTACCACAATGACCTAGACTTAGCATAATTAGCTTAGTTAGCTCATAAACAATCCATTTTACCCAAGTTAGCTCTAAAATGACCCATTTTACCTTAGTTAGCTCATAAATGATCAATTTCACCCAAGTTAGCTCTAAAATGACCCATTTACCTAGACTAGCTCCAAGATGATCCACTTTACCTATGTTAGCTCTAAAATGACCCATTTTACCTAGGTTAGCTCCAAAATGACCCATCTTACCTAGGTTAGCTCCAAAATGATGCATTTTACCCAAGTTAGCTCTAAAATGACCCATTTTACCTAGATTAGCTCATAAACGATCCATTTCACCTAGGTTAGCTCAAACGATCAATTTCACCTAAATTAGCTCATAAATGTCATATATTCTTCTTCTTCTTCTTCTCCAAAATGACATAAGTTAGCTATAAGTTAGCTCTAATATGCTTAGTTCACTCAAAGATGGCATAATTAGCTAGGTTGGCTCCATTTTACCTAAGTTGGCTCTAATATGCTAAGTTATCTCTACTATGCTTAGTTTCCTATAGGTTAGCTCCAAAATTACTTATGTTAGCACGAATGACCAAGTTTACATAATAAGCTTAATTATAGTCTTCTTCTTCTTCTCCAAAATGACATAAGTTAGCTATAAGTTAGCTCTAATATGCTTAGTTCACTCAAAGATGGCATAATTAGCTAGGTTGGCTCCATTTTACCTAAGTTGGATCTAATATGCTAAGTTATCTCTAATATGCTTAGTTTCCTATAGGTTAACTCCAAAATTACTTATGTTAGCACAAAATGACCAAGTTTACATAATAAGCTTAATTATAGTCTTCTTCTTCTTCTTCTTCTTCTAGTATTCTTCTAGTCTTCTTCTAGTATTCTTCTAGTCTTCTTCTTCTTCTTCATTTTCTTCTAGGTTAGCTCCATTTTACTTAAGTATGCTTACTTCTTATAGTCTTCTTCTTCTTCTTCTTCTTCTTCACTTTCTTCTTCTTTTTCTAACATTTTGTTTATCATTTTGCAGATTTGATTTAATTCACGGAAGCTTGCATGGATGGAGTGCTTCTTTTCCATTTGTGCTTTTATAGATGGAGTGCTTTTTTGGATGAACTATGTTTCTTTTGTATCGATGAACTATGCATGTATGGTAGGATGACACTATTGTAATATGTATGGTTGGATGCATGTATGTGGAACTTGCTATGTATGGTTGATGGAACTATGCATGTATGATGAAATTATATGTGTTGGATATCTCATATGTTTGCTGTGAACTTGCCATGTGAAAAATATATATGTATCATCTATTTGCTGTTATAATGGTTGGGTATAATAAAAAACAGAAAAAGAGGCAATGCAGGCTCTTTGCCGTCTGCCACCGACTGCAACGGGCTCTTTGCCGTCCGCCGTGGACGGCACAGAAGCCACGTGGCAACCACCTGTGCTTCCTCGCAGCTGACCCATTTGGTCAGTTTGCCTACAGTGGCAGACGGCAAAGGCTTGATGCTCTTTGCCGTCAGCGGCGGATGGCAAAGGCTGCTGTTAGACGCCTAACGGACTAACAGCGAATTTATTGCTGTCGGCTTTCTTTGCCGTCCGCCGCTGATAGCAAAGGCCCCTTTGCCGTCCGCTTCAGAAAGCAGACGACAAAGAAGCTCTTTACCGTAGCCTACTTTGCCGGAGCCTTTTGCCGTCCGCCATCCTTGCCTTTGCCATCTGCCGTGGCAGATAGCAAAGTAGATGATTCCTGTAGTGTTTAAGAAATCAAATCTACACTGAAACTAATGCTTCGAATTCACGTGCACAAGGACCGGATCTCTTTAGGAAGCTCTGTACGCAGGATTTCATTCTTCTCGCTAGAGATTAGAGTGTGCATGAACTCGGCCTTCCAGTCATCTGTAGCAGCCTGCCAACAAGAAATGAAATGATGGTTTAGTAAAGGATAACTAAAACCACAGCAGGAGCGTCTTAGCAAAAACACACAAGAAACATGAAAGGATGATGAGACAAGAACAAGGACAAAACATACCTTCATATCACCAAAATCATCAACAAGCTCATCGCCATCATACGTAGAGCAGAACTTCACGGCAAAGAAACCACAATCATTATTCACTTTCTTTTGAACATCGATAAAAGTCGGCCTCTTTGCAATATTCACCCAGTTAGGCTGCTTGCTCGTTTTGTACACAGCCTTGCCGTACACCTCGTCGAGCAACCCAACAAATCTCGTGATCTGCGAGAAATGACAAATAAGATGAAGTCAAAAACATGTTAACCAAAATAGTTAAGTTCAGGTACATAAAAGGGACACTTGCATAAGATCTAGCTAAACAAATACCAGAAGTTCAACTGTCAAATGATAGTCAGTTCAAACAGTGTTACCAAAACAGAGACAAAAACATATTTTGTCAACACAAGGCACAATAAACTTCGTGTCAAACAAGCAAATGTGAAAGGAGGTTCAGGCTAAGAAACACTCACGATATTTTGGCAGTCTCCGTGGAAACTTTTTCGTGACGTTCCCTTATTACTGTAAGGAAGTGAATCAAGGATGTCAATGCTCCAAAGATATCTATTCAGCACATACACACTTTAGTGCGCCATTGTGTCAATTGGCTTGAATAGTATAAAAAACCTGCCAAGAATGAAAGAAACGGTGAACACAAACTATAAAGCATAGGTACTGAAGAACCGGGATGAACAAAAACTTCTTGAAAAACTCAGCAAAAGGATGTACATAAAATTTAAAAAAGCAAAAGTTATGAAAAACTAACCAGCTTTGCGTTAAGAAGGTCTTCTTCCTTGCGAAGAAACATTCGAAGGAGATCAACAGATTTTTTCGCATCGAACTTTGGAACTGTTGCACCGGAAAAATCATACTCCAGGCAGTACTGTGCATTCACAAAAACACAATTAAAACACCTCCCAAATGCCACTACAGTAAAAATAGAACAAAAACGGGAGATAGGGGTGCAAAGAACTAAAACCTGTATGAAGTAGGGACTAAGTACAACCCTGTCAGCAGAAGAGAATATCTCAGAGGTCTCCGGCTTATCCTTCCACAAGTTTATGAGTTAATCCATTATGTCTCCTTCCATCTGCTGCCCTTCACCGAAAAGAGTATAAAGGACACGTCATGTGAAGTCAATCACATTCCCAGGGATGGTAAACAAGCAGTAGCTTGTGCTGCAGATTTAAAAGGATGGGAAAAACATATTAGAAGTTCAGATACAATAACAAAAAGAAGCTCAGATACTATAACTCAAAGGCAAGGAGAGATGAACAGAAGTTCAGATACTATAACAACAGAAGTTCACATACTATAACAACAGAAGTTCAGAACAAAGTAGAATCTCTGGCAGCAACAAAAATAAGAAGAAGAAAACTCACTCAAAATACTTATTCAGACCATCCTCACGAAGCACATACTGTCTCAACCTCTGGGCCTCGGATAGATGAGGGTAACTGTATTTATTTAGGGGAGCGACAACAGAACGCCACTTCAAAGGCAATCTTGATGCTCACTTGGAGGAAGTTATGTTGCCAGACTCAACTCCCGATTTCCTCCTGGTGATGACAACATTCTTCCGACCTCTCCCAGCAATAGTACCAGTAGCAGATTTACCATCCTTCGGGTAAGCAATCTTCTCAAAATCATCATCCGACGAAATCACCTCTGCTTCGACTGCACCAACCTTCCTGGAGCAAGGGGTGTTTGGAGCACCACAAATACCAACAACCTGCTTCCCCAACTTGGAAGGAATAAGGGTTCGAGAGCTATCATATTCTCTCAGAGCTGTACTCATCGATTCCTACCTAGGCTGGTATTCCTGTGACCCGAGGAATGAGTAGTGGTAATCAGTCAAGTCCAACGGCTCCACTCTAAAAAAAGGAAGAGTAAAAAAGACCATTAAATATAACTGAAGTTCAGGTACAACACAATGTGCAGCCCAACTAATATAGATGACATGGTTACTACTCAAGCTGGCCTAAAACATGTGTTGCATTTTAAAAACTAAATGAAGTTCAGGCACAACCCAAGGCACAGATCAAGATAAACTGATGAACTGGAAAACATTCAACTACAGCTGACAAAAGCATAGAAAGTTATCATCTCTGAAGTTCAAGTAGAAGAAATGCTCATGTCCAAGTAAGCAATGGAAGGAAAAAATACTGAAACTAAATACACAAGCAAAATAAAAAAAGATAAAAATGAAGTTCATGTAGAAGAAATGCTCCTCTCCATCTGAAACCAGCAGCCCAGCCAGATCTCAAGCAGAAGTTCAGGTTCAAGAAAAAATGAAGTTCATGTAGAATAACAGATGCAGTATAGGTAAGCAGTCCAAGTTTCAAGACTTACATGTATAGTAGCCAAACAGACCTTGGAAGTCTGTCAAACAGGTTAGAAGAAACAATTGAGTATAGCCACGTCTTCCTGATATCCGCGATATTTTCATGGGAATAATTTGCAAGAACCCCACCATGAAACGAATTAACATTCGTAAGCATGAAGAATCCGCAGTCAATACTGCCATCAAACACAAAAAAGAACAGTGTTAGAACAAAAAATAGACAACAAATAAAAGACGTCGCAGCCTACGTACAACTATAGTTAAACACAAGTCATAGAGAGAAAAGTGGAACTCATACTTGTTATTCTGCTGGGGGACATCAATCCAATCCAAAGGGAAATTGTCAATAGTTAGTGGAATGGAGGGTGTCTCCCTGTCGTTGCTGGCATCGTTCCAAAGCTTCTTGATGTTATCAGTCATCCGCTGAAACAGGCGTACCGCACAGTCATCTTCTGGTCCATAGTGGGAGTCGAGAAGCTGGAACCTTGAATTCTTCAGGTCAAGAAATATCGAAACCCAATGACCAACACCACCCATGTTAGCAGGAATTTCAGGCGGGTCAAAAGTGGGGAAAACAACCTGAAGCAACATAAACACATGAATCATTAAAAACTAAAAATTAATATCAAATGGTACAAAGAAAAATAAAACAATACAAACACAGTGGATCGTAGTGCAAACTTAATACAGAGACAAAGAACAAGATATTGCATACAGAATCATGTGCATCCATGCTATCTGGACCAGTCGCCAAGAAGTACTTCCTCACACGGGAATCAAATTGACCTCTGAAAATCTTGTCCTAAAATAATGCAGACAACACCAACATATGAAAATACAAAATGAGACAATCAAGTTTTAACTAAAAATGGTAAGGAACAAAATAGAAAATAAATCACTATAGGGTTGACTCACACAAACCCAATACGGCAGGATGAATTTGTCTGATCCCTGGTATTTCGCACGTAGACAGTAGAGTGCAACCTCATCCACATTAGATCAAAGCATTCCGCGAGGAGCAAAAGATATTGCGACATCTTCAATAGAAGCTTCACACTCCTTGTTTTGGAACATAATCATTGATCTAAAACAAGCAATAGAAAGTAAAAGAAGTTCAGCATCAGGAACTCAAGAAGTTCATAAAACATATAAGCACAGAAGTTCAGCTACATCACAATAGGCAGTACAAAAAGGCCAGATGTTTAGCACCAGAGAAGTAAAATAGAAGTTCAGCAACATAGAGTAAAGAAGTTCAGGTATGAAACCACAGGTAGTTCATAGGGGTAGATCGATGTAAATTCTGACCAGCTGCACTCACCTCTTGGAACGATCATTTTTAAGCCTAGTTACACTGAAATAAAAGTCATCAACCTTCTTTCGGACGACAGTAAGGTCACTATCTGCTTAGCAAAAGAAATATAAATTAAGAGCAACATTCCAGCACATAGACTCACGACAGTTTAATTAAGAGCAACATTCAAGCACAACATTCAAACGCAAGCACATCTCAGCTGCTCACCAAAAAAGATAAAACCACAGGATACAAACATCACAACCCATGCATTACAAACCTTCCCCCACATAGAAACAGGTTCACTTAACTTTATTTACAAACCACACGACAAATTACAAACAAGAAGTTCAACTTGCACCACACAGGCAGTTCACAGGGATATATATCATGAACAAAAACCAACAACAAAAGGGACGGGGATGGGGAAAGAAGAGAGAAGCATGCTCCTCTCTTTATGGATTCTTGCCTAGACCAGTGGCAGCACTGGAATGATCAACCTCCTCTCCAAAGCTATCGCTTTTAGTCTCTTCATCGTCATCTCCAGTAGACATTGCAGCATCGTCGGGAAGGACACCAGCAGCAGCTGGAGCAGCTGGAGAATCTGAAACAACAAAAACTGTTGGTTGTGCTGCACTAGGAAGAGCTGGAGAACCAGCATCAACAGCAACTGATGGCTCTGCTGCAGGAGACTTCTCCGGGCCTGTAGCAGCACTACCACCAGTCTCAACAGCAGCCTCGACGGGATCTTTCTCCAAAATGATATCTCCAGCTGTCTTGCCCTGCTCAGCATCAGAAACCTCAGCTGTCTTGCCCTGCTCAGCATCAGAAACCTCAGCGCCAATGGGCGACTAAGGTTCAGTTGGGTCCACCCCGTCGGAGTAGCCGGTGCGTGACACAGACTTGTCTGCAATCTTCTCTGGAGGAACACTAGCATCATCATTCTGCAGCAAGAACAGAAAGTCATTACAAAGGGGCACATAGTGATAAAATGCATAAACAAGTAAAATAAAAAAAATGAGACAAATGGACAAGAAAAATGGTACTTTATTTTCACTGCCATGAACCTCATCAACTAATACATCACTCGCAGGAGCAGGTTCATGCATAGGGGCAGGTTCATGCACAGGAGCAGGTTCATGCACAGGTAAAACATCCTCCTCAACCCTAGCACCATCATCAACAGCCTACAAAAAAATCATGTAAAACACAAATACCTAATCAGCATAAGTTCACATTACATAATCAAAGAAGGTCAGCTATGACAACTGACACATAATGGAAGTCCAAATACAGTAAACATAGTAGGTCAGATATCAAACTACTCTAATACAAAAGGGAACAAAAAGGGCCAGTTATCGAAATCATAGAAGTTCAGGTGCTGTAGCCCGTGAAGTTCGGGTACTATTAACAGAGAAGGCCAACTAGAAAACACTAGTACTAAAAAGAAAAAGTTTAGGGCACATGAAATCAATAAGGGTCACCTATGACTAAAAACAGTAATAACTGAAAGCTAACAATGAACATTAGTGCAAAGAAATATCAAAAGCCAACATAAACAAACCTCTTCGGTGTGCTCCACGTGGCCTCCTTCATGACCCAAACGAACAGAATCCTGCCTCTGAATCTGTCTCACAACAACACTTGCCTCATCTTCAAAAGGCTTGCAACGAGCATCCTGCATTTCCTTGAATAGCCCAAAGCTATCCCGGAGGTGGGAAGTGCTCTGACGAAGCTCTTCAATAAATCTAGCTTCGATTGACAAAACCTCCTTAGAAGACTCAGCATCAAAACCATGTCCGGGAGGAAGAATCCCATCAACGCGACTAAGACGCTCAACAGTCGACGGAACACGGGCCAACTCCCCACAAACAGTTTGAAGAAGACCGTCAATCCTAACCAGGGAAACAATGGCAGCTTCAAACAAACTCTCGGAAGACACGCCACCTGTAGCACTCACACGGGCAGAAGAACCTCCTGGATCTACAGGGGGGCACCAGTATTAACATCCCGGGAGAATTCAAATCTTGGGGAAGTTCCACTCCCTAGGCCGGCGGCACGAGGCATAGTAAGAACAGGACGTTCAATATGCCAAGAACACAACCTCAGCCTGTGTCTTCCACTTCATACAAAAATAAAAGTCAACGCGTCAAAAAACAAATGAAGGAACATGGAAACAAAAAATATAGAAGACAGTACCAGAAATTCAGGTTAAACTACTCAGGAAAGAATGATGCACAGAAACACTCACAGGCAGTTTCCCAAACACCCAGTTTGCTGGGTCATCATCACCCTTCTTGACCAAGTCAGCCACATCAAGCTCAAGAAGCTTGGCCTGATCCATGAAATTGATACGAGGGGTCCTCAAGTCAGAATTAGGCGTCTTGCCAATGATAAGGCAGTCCAGATACATAAGAAGCGGCGCGATGGCACAACCTGTGGCAGCTTTTCCTCTGCTAGTACCTTGCTGATACCTAACAACAGCACTTCGAATATCATCAACAACCAACTGGCAGTAGTCCGTATCTGCCATATCCTCAAACACAAGATTCTCAGCCATTGCTGCCTCCCTGGACACTCATGTAGATGTTCCAGGAATAACCACCTTCATGAAAACAATCAGGTAAAACACCTGCAGAGCAAGATCATCCTTCGTCTCATCCTTCACAAGTTCCCCGAGGATATTCCGTAGATTCTTTGTCTTGATGTCGTCACTCCTAGCGTACCCAAGCTTGCCCTTCAGCCTCATAACAGCAGCATCAAACCCATCATTCGAGGGCCTAGGAGGGGTACGATTACCTTGAGGGAATCCAAACAGATGGTGAATAGCATCACTTGTAATACGCAGAACCTTGTTCGCCTCACCCGTGTCCAGAATCATGGTTGTAGTGTCAATCCTCGTGTAGATGTTGCCCATCAAAGGACAAGAAATGTTGGAATCAACCTTCAAGTCAAACACACAACCAAAACCAGCCTTGATAACCCTCGTCTTGTGCCTAAGTTGTAGCATTTTCGCACACGTCTTGACCTCTTTCAGTGAGCAGCGAACCGTCTTGTTAAAACGTTTCGCCTCATCTCCTCCTTGGCCACCTTCTTTGGGCACTTTGCCTCCTCTCAGGCCGCTCCACAAGCTGATACTGAAAAAAATACAATGACAAGGAAAAAAGGCAGAACAATGAGATACACAAGCTACACCAAAATTCCACTAATGCCTACATACACAGTACATTCCAGAAGTCCAACTATGTACACAAAGGCAGTACAAACATGTATGACCAGAAGTAAAGTTGCTTTCAAAATGTTGGAAATTTACATAGCAGAAGTTCAACCATGTACACCAAGGTAGTAATAAAACATGTATACCAACAAGTTAAGCTAATTTCTTCATGTATATATCCAGAAGTCCAACTATGTACACAAAAGCAATACAAACATGTATGACCAGAAGTAAAGTTGCTTTCAAAATGTTGGAAATTTCATAGCAGAAGTTCAACCATGTACACCAAGGCAGTAATAAAACATGTGTTTCAGAAGTCCAACTATGTCTACATAGGCAGTACAACCATGTATGACCAGAAGTTAACATGCTTTCAAAATGTTAGAAATTTACATAGCAGAAGTTCAACCATGTACACCAAGGCAGTAATAAAACATGGATACCAACAAGTTAAGCTAATTTCTTCATGTATATCTCTAGAAGTCCAACTATGTACACAAAGGCAGTAATACCATATAAGCAAAGTAGTTCAGCTAATTTATTCGTATATATGAAGTAGAAGGTCAGCTATGTACGCCAAGGCAGTGCTAAAAACACAAAAACTACAACGAAATCTACAAATGCTCTAAAAGTAGTAAACATGAGACATTCATACCTGATTAGCGGCAGCATCATCATCACCGTCGTCCTAGTCATCAGCGTTGAAATCAGTATCATCCTTGTCCTTTGGATTAACACGAGAACGCTTCTTGTCACCCTTGTTAACCTTTGCAGGTGCAACCTTGCACTTAACGCTGCATTTCTTCCCCTTACCAGATGCACCAGCGCCAAGCTAAATGCTTCCTCGCAGCGATCTTCTTGATTTTCTTCTTAACAGGGACAACCGTGCCATCAGTGCCACACGACACGTCTTCCTCAGCAGCAGAGCAATGCCCAACCATGGGCTCAGCAACATCAATAGATTCAGGAACATCATAACCTTTCTGAAGGCGGGCCGCCCTCTTCTTGTCAAAATCTTCTTGCTTCTTCCTCTTGCGTTGGTCCTCCAGAAGAAGCTGAAGAGGCACATCCTCAGGTTGTGTGACAGGTTCAGTGCCATCAACAGACTGTGACTGTTGTCGGATGTGGGGTTCCGGCAAACCCTTAAGGTTCGAACACTTGGGTGCGCGCGAAGTCTTTCCTTCCTACCGATCTACGCCCTAGCTCGCTAAGATCTCACGCACGAACTCGACGAACTCACAACACAAAGGGACACGAGATTTATACTAGTTCGGGCCACCATTGTGGTGTAATACCCTACTCCAGTGTGGTGGTGGTGGATTGCCTCTTGGGCTGATGATGAACAGTATAGTGGGAAGAACAACCTCCTGAGGTTGAGGTGTTCTTGTGCCTTGTGACTTAGCGGGTGAGAGCTGGGTGAACTGCTCGACGCCCCTACGGTGGTGGCTAGCTCGACTTTATAGGCCCTGGTCCTCTTCCCAAATATTGAGCGGGAAGGGAGCCAACAACTGCGGGCAAATTTGAAGGGGGACAGCTAGTACAAGCTATCCTGACAAAAGTGGCCTTCGCCTGCAAAAGGCTCTGGTGGTGACTCCGTCTTGGGCTCCACGATGACCTCCGTCTTGCCGTCCTCCTGGTCTTGGTCTCGTTGCACCGATATAGCAACCTTTGCCTGATGCCTCGGTACTCCTCGCCTGCGCCTGCTTCCTTAGCACCAAAGAGGAAACAAGGACGTTGCGCGCGCTGGCGCCCGCCTGGTGTCGATCGTCATGGCTCACGTCACGAGAGCCTCGTGAGGTTTGCCCCGCCTTGATATCTCCGCTCCTCGTGAGCCTGCCTGACTAGGTCACTCCTGAGGAGGTCTTGCGTCGTCCCCCTCGCGAGGCTTGGCCCCTCGCGAGGGTCTTGGATGCCTTGTTGATGAAGATGGGCCGTACGGCCTGCTGGCTTAGCCACGCCATGGGCCGCAGGCAGGCAAGTCTGGGGACCCCCGTTCCCAGAACGCCGACAGTAGCGCCCGGACCCAAGGTGCGCTCGGGCTTGGCTTCGCGGCGAAGCCAAGGGTCAAGTACGGAGCACCGCGGGCCCCAAAATCCTACGGCCTCGGTTGACGCGTGGAAGTTGATTGGACGTGGGCGTCTTGCTTCCCCACACCGCCCTTGAATTCGCCTGGCTATGCGGCCCCGCCTCTCGCACAACTATTCTTCCTTCGGCCACGCCCGGCTCCTCCAATCTCCCTGCTTCCTCGAGGCCCTGCTTTGCCCTTCCAATCTGACTTGCGCTCCGCCTGCTTCATCGCCATGGCGCCGAAACAGGCTGAAAAGGGGAAGAAACCTCTGTCTTTGCCAACTGCGCCTCCGCCCTTTGAGCCTGCGCTCGGCTGGCCTCGGGTGCTCAACGACTAGGCCATGGACAAGGTGCGCCCCATGCTTGCCTCCAGCTTCAACGAGTGGGGAGAGACGGTGGCTCGGCCCGCGTCCTGCACTCGCATGGATCGGGCAGCCACTGAGGTCCCGATCTTCATTGATGCCCTCTGGGCTGGCTTGATTCCTCCCTTCTCCGCCTTCTTCAACGCGGTGCTCGAGCATTATCAGATCCACATGCTTCATCTCGACCCTCAATCTGTGACCCTTCTTGCCGTCTTCGCCTTCTTGTGCAAGGCCATGGTGGGCATCGCTCCTTCCGTGGCTCTGCTTCGCCATTTCTTCTCATTGCATCTGACCGGTCCCCCGCAGAGCTTGGGGTGCGTGGGCTTCCAGGCCATGGCCACGACTGCAGGCGCGGGGATTGACTTCGAGCTCCCTCCATCCACGAGTGAGTTCCGCATACGATGGGTATTTGTTGACGCCGGCGTGCTCAGCCCTCTGCTCCAAGTTCCGGCGGGGCCTGCTGTTCCGAACTCCGGCTGGGGCCATTAGAAGCTCACGAGCTCCCGCCTTGCCCCCGTCTGGGCCAGGCTGAGCTGGTTGAAGGACCTCGGCGTGACTGCGCCCATGGTGGTGAAGGAGTTCGTCAAGCGCCGAGCCGCTCCACTTCAGCGCCACTCCCGCCCGATGTGGGACTTGCTCCGTAGCCAGGACCACATGAGGTTTCAGGAGAAGGGGCTTCCTCTAGCGATGCGGCAAACGGTGCTCATGGTCCTAGCAGGTGTCCCTCTGCCGGATGAGATGCCCAGGAACAGCTGCCTGTTGTACCGCTGCGAGAACAAAGCCGTATTTGCCGCGAGCATGCCTTCCTTTGATGAGTGGGGGCTGCGCCCAATCGGCCTGGTGGGGTCCCGCGAGAACCCCGTCGTCGTGGTTCCCTTCTTCGCCGCCGGTGCCAAGCTCGCCCCTGGTGAAGGTGCGGGAGGGCGAGCTCCGGCGGGGGCCGGTGACTCGAGTGCTGAGCAGCACATGCCGAGTGGTGATCCTGGGGCGTCGTCCTCGGGGGCCTGCGACCCCCCTCGTGAGGCGTTGGTCCCCGAGGAGACGCGGCATGCAGCTCCCGAGGCCAAGGCTCCAGGAGCCTCGGGAGGTTGTGGTGAGACGGTGCCCGGCTGTTCGCCGCAACCAGGCACCCCTGAAGACACCCTTCCAAGCTCTTCTTCGGCCCCGCCGCACACCGGCCGCCACGTCCAGCGCTTCGGTCGCCTTTGTGTGGACTTCGAGGAGCTCCGCAAGAGGAAAGGATCCCCTAGCGGCAGCAATATCTTTGGGCCATTGAAGCAACGAAAGTACATAGCCATTGACGCGTAAGTATATTATTGTCATGGCTTCTTGCATGTAGTCTTCATATCCTGACGTCAGTCCTTCACGGCTCCTTCTGTTGAAGCTGTTGCGTCTTCTGAGAAGCGGCCTCCTCCTTCACCAGCTCCCCCATCGGCCTTGAGCGTTCCTAGTCTACCTGCCGCCCCTGGAGCAGGGTCGGTCGAGGGAGCGTTTCCGCCTTCGTGGCGCGCTGAGCCCACGGTTTGGCCACCCCTCCCCCACGGTTTGGCGTGGAGCTTGGCGGGTGTGCCCAAAACTCCTCCTTTGCTCATGGACAGCAGCTGGTTGGCTTCGATCTTCGGCTCCTCTTCAAGCAGCGAGCCCCGATCGGCTCGGGCTCCTCGCGAGGACTGGCTGATGTCTGGTGCGGCGTCAGCCCCCAGCCCCCTGCCGGGAGGTGGCGCGCCACTTGGCGCCCCGCCCGCTACCCCGGAGGTGGAGGACGAGGTGGGCCGAGCGTTCGTGCTCGAGCGCGGGCTGAGCATAGTTCGTCACGAGCTCTTCCAGAAGGCGATGGGCGCGATGAGTCGACTTGGTGAAGAGCTCGCGGGTGTCGACTCGCGCCTTGAGGCTAAAGGTCTCCGGCTGGTGGAGGAGCGGCGCAAGCTGAGGGTGGCTATCAACCTGGGTCGCTACCAGCGCGACCTTGAGAATGCAAAGGTCGAGGCGTCCCTCAAGATCGCCCATGAAGCTCGCTCGCGAGCCTTGGAAGAGGCTCACGAGGCTGACCACCGTCGCGAGGCTGCGGAGGAGCGCGCGTGGGAGCTCCAGGCCTGGAGCGCATCCCTTGAGCAGAAGGTGGAGGCGCGCAGGGCCGCTCTTGCATCGCTGAGGGGACGCCCGCAGAGGAAGAGGAGGTCCGGAAGCGCGATGAGGCACTAGCCCTGGAAGCCGTGGAGCGCAGCCTCGAGCTCGAGCAACTGGAGACGAGGGAGCGTCAAGTTGCTCAAGCAGAAGATGCCATCGGGGCTCGCGAGGCCAGAGTCGAGGAGGAGGTCAGTCGCCGGGTGGCCGAGGTTCGCGCAGACCTGGAGGGTAGATACGACCTGAAGCTGAAGCTCGCGGGTACGGAGGATGCGGGCAGGGCCGCTGCCCTCAGGCCCAGGTTGGATGAGGCTAAGAGGCGCGCGGAAGCCACGGCCGCCCTGGTTACGGCGTAGGCGGACTTGGCCTCCGCCCGCGCCGAGCCGCGTTCCCTTCGGAGGCGGGTTGATGACGTTGAGGCCGTCGCACGGCAAAACACGGAGGAAGTGCTCCAACGATGAATGCTGGAGCGCGAGCATGCCCCTATGCTTCAGGATCTCCGGAACAGGGCCAATATCGCCCTGGGCCATATTTGCGACGTGGATGTGCCAGCCCCTCACTCGAATGACTATACCAGCCACCTGACCTTCTTCACCGAGGTGATGACGCGCCTGGAGGCTCGATCTGCCAGAGCTCGCCAGCTTGTGGAGGAAAGGGGGCGTGGCCTGCTTGAGCACGCTTTCTCCCGTGTCTTCATCCACCTTCTGAATGCCGACCCCAACTTCGATTTCGACGCCGCCATCGCCCCCGTACCCTCGGCCGTCCGGGGTGACCTGGCGTGTTAGGTTGGGGACAATGTGGACGCGTTGGTCAGGGCCTTCATTTCGGAGGATGACGTGGTGGTGGTCGTCACAGACGAAAGCGACGTGGTTGACGATGGCGCCGGGAGCGTCGCCAACGGCGTCGACGATGCCGACGAAGACGATGACGACGCGAGTGACGCGTCCGCGGGTGATGTAGCGAGTGACATTTCTAGCTGATCCCATGTTCTCCTGTCGTTTCACCCTGTACACAAAACTCGGGCGTAGCCCTTGGAAGACTTGTAAGAGCATTTTGAGAGGGGGAGCCCCTCATGTAAGCAAATTGCAGTTTTTGCTTTCCCATGCGATGTGAGTATGTGCCCTCATGAACCCGCGAATCCGGGGGCTAGTTTTCCATCGTGGTTTACCTTAGCCAGCGCCCGCTTCGATCTGGGTCGTGAAGTGACGAGTTTCTTAGAATCCTGCGGAGCTTATCGCCCCATCTGAGGGGGCCCCGCAAGGGGTGAGCACCAGCCGCAGCGCTGGCGCGTGCTTGACGAGCGTGCGCTTCGTGCGGTCCAGCTCACGAGGAGCTTGTGAGGGAAAGGCGATGGATGTGAGTCCCACACAAAACGAGATCCAGAAGGCAAGAAATTGCTCGAACGAGAAAAGGCACCCCACACCTGCATCTATAAAAATTCGGCTTCAACTTAAATCCAGATCCAGAAAGCAAAGCTACAGAAAGAGAGATCCAAAGCAAAAGGTCGCGTCCGGTACCTAGTCTAGTCTTCCGGTCTTCAAGTCCTCTCACCAGCGCGGAGCTAAGTGCTGCCACTAGGCGTGGGAGGCAGCCCCAGGGCCTGAGGCCGACGCTCCTGAGACTCCGGGGCGTGTACAGCCCCACCTCATTATTACGTGAGAGTGTCACGGGCGGCGAGCTTCACAGGCACTGGGCCTTCTTCACAGGTACTGGCCTTGCTTCATATCGCCAGACGAGGGCCCCGCCTTGCGCCACCCTTGACCTCCTTTGAGCCGACCGGTCGCCAGGACGACACAAAAGAGGGAAAGAGGACGCCAGCGGTGCCCTCGGCGACCACAGGTCCTCTGCCGGGGGAAGGGTTGTCGAAGCCTCCCCGACAGAGGGCCTACCTCCGGGTGTCCCCTGGCTTCGCGCGCCATGGGTAGGGGTCTGGCTCCCGACCCCTCTCCTGCAGCCCCCAACGCGATCCCCCTGCCGGCAGGGAGGCTGCCGAGCTGGGGCCGCCGGCCATTGTGGTGATCTGTTCCTCCTGCGACTCATGGTTAGCGTAAGCTTGCTCCTGAGGGATTAGAGGTACCCTGTAGTGGTCGTTGCACACGCGGTCGTGGTGGTTCCCCGGCGGTTCCTGGAAGGTTTCGACTCCTAGCGCTCCCTCTTCCCAATCTTCTCCAACGAACGAGACGGGGTCGTCCTCCGGTGTGTACTCCTGGTCCGTCATTCGGGGCACGTAGGCTTCCGGGGCTGTTACCCCGAACACCTCGCCGTAGTGCACCACACTCCATGTTGCCCGGCCCAACATAGCGTCCTGAGGGTAGTAGCATGGCATCTCGCCGGGACCATGGGGGGCGACGCTTGGGCCCGTGCTTGTTGCGGGCGGTGCGGGGGCGGCAGGGCCTCCGGCGCCGCCGGCCGCGCTGGGGTCGACGAAGCCCCCATGCGCGCCCGCCGGCGCGTGGGTGCGGCGAGGCCCGCCATGAGTTCCCGCAACGGCATGTGAAGGAAGTCGATAGCAGAAAGGCGGCGCTCCCGAGGCCGCAGCGTCCAGCAGCTCAGCAACGCGTTCCAGCAGGGCATCCCGGCCGCTCTCCATCAGCCGGCACCGCAGCAGCTCCCTTGCCACGGTGAGTGCCGCCCGCATGTTTGCCTGCTCTCGCCGCGAGTGCGGCGCCGTCGCCGCGGCGTGGCTTGTTGCCCTTGCAGCGGCTTGTACCTGTCGTGGGGTGGGGGTGGACAACGCTTGGCCGCGCCGCCCGCACCCCGCGGTGTTGGACGACACCCGCGCCGCCTGGAGCGCGGGGTCGAGGTCTTCATGGGCAGGTGTCGCCGCCCGTGCCGACCAGGCCGCCCAGCGGTCGGAGTCAGCTCTTGGGACACCGGACATCTTGATCGCGGAGCGTCGGCAAGTCAACTGGCGGAGAAGAAGCTCCGGCGCACCCCTACCTGGCGCGCCAAATGTCGGATGTGGGGTTCCGGCAAACCCTTAAGGTTCGAACACTGGGGTGCGCGCGAAGTCTTTCCCTCCTACCGATCTACGCCCTAGCTCGCTAAGATCTCGCGGACGAACTCGACGAACTCACAACACAAAGGGACACGAGATTTATACTGGTTCGGTCCACCATTGTGGTGTAATACCCTACTCCAGTGTGGTGGTGGTGGATTGCCTCTTGGGCTGATGATGAACAATACAGTGGGAAGAACAGCCTCCTGATGTTGAGGTGTTCTTGTGCTTGGTGACTTAGCGGGTGAGAGCTGGGTGAACTGCTCGATGCCCCTACGGTGGTGGCTAGCTGTGCTTATATAGGCCCTGGTCCTCTTCCCAAATATTGAGCGGGAAGGGAGCCAACAACGGCGGGCAAATTTGAAGGGGGACAACTAGTACAAGCTATCCTGACAAAAGTGGCCTTATCCTGCAAAAGGCTCTGGTGGTGACGTCGTCTTGGGCTCCACGATGACCTCCGTCTTGCCGTCCTCCTGGTCTTGGTCTCCTTGCACCGATATAGCAACCTTTGCCTGATGCCTCGGTACTCCTCACCTGCGCTTGCTTCCTTAGCACCAAAGAGGAAACAAGGACGCTGCGCGCGCTGGCGCCTGCCGGGCGCCCGCCTGGTGTCGATCGACATGGCTCACGTCACGAGAGCCTCGTGAGGTTTGCCCCGCCTTGATATCTCCGCTCCTCGTGAGCCTTCCTGACTAGGTCACTCCTGAGGAGGTCTTGTGTCGTACCCCTCGCGAGGCTTGGCCCCTCGCGAGGGTCTTGGATGCCTTGTTGATGAAGATGGGTCGTACGGCCTGCTGGCTTAGCCACGCCGTGGGCCGTAGGCAGGCAAGTCTGGGGACCCCCGTTCCCAAAACGCCGACAACTGCGTCTTTGACATGTGAAGAGAGCACAAAGGATCCGGAACGGGATCACAACCTTCGACTGACGGAGCCCCCTACTCGGCAGCAGCATTGTTTTCTGATAAATCCAACTCAGATAGAACATCGTTGATGGTGTTCAAAGCTTCCTCCTTTGTGGACACATCTGCAAGAACACAAAAAATCAAAGCAAAAGCAAAAACAAAAACACCCGACGGGGAAAATTTAAAAAAACATGGCTCGATAATTTAAAATGAAAAGAAAAGGAGTTGCACATACTAGGTGAAGCAAGAGCTGCAGAAGCAAGATCCTCGAGGCTTGAATTATTCGCAAGGCTCGAAGCAACCTCAGTAATCAAAGTCAAAGGAATAATGGGTGATTTAGCCGCATCAGATATTGGAGCATCAGTATTAACTTCTGAAGCTCCATCTTGATCGCAGGCATTTTTTCAGAACTATTCAATTCCTCACTAACTACAAAAATGCAAGTAAAAAGGCAGTTGAGTTCTAATCCGCAATCCTACACCAAAGGGAGTTCTACTTTTATATCAATGTCCAATACCCAGAAGTTCAACAATACCTAACAAAGCAGTAAACACAATGAACAATCTACAATTTACATACTAAATATAGAACAATCTACACCAGAGGGGCTACTACATATAAGATGAATGTCCGGAAGTTCAACAATATATAACAAAGCAGTAAAACAAATGCGTAGAACAGAAGTTCAACCAAATTTCATTATAAACAAGCAATAATTAAAACCAGAAGTTCAACTATGTGACCCAAGCAAGTAGCACATAAAAAAGATGTAGCATGAGCAGAAATACTATTTCACACGCAAACTAAATATCAATACCATGAAAATGATCACACAAAAAAAACAAAGATATACACTATAAATATGAAAACATTTGGGAAGTCCAACAACACTTGGTGACATAGTTCACCAGCAATTCATCAAATAAAAATTAAGAAACACTCTACTAACTTAAACTAAGGGTAAAAATGCATACACATGATCTTTGTTAGAAGCTCACACTTTTAAGAAAGGGCAGTCCAACAAGACAACTAAGTGCAGATATGGGCAGACATATATAAGAAAACTGCTATTTAAAATACAAGATCCAACTACAATAAAATACCTGGAGAAGGTTTTGAAGCCATGACAACACAACCCCTTGATGAATGGAACTCCAAACCCTAGAACAACCTACTAAAAACAGGGGATAGATTACATATAGTTAGCAAGTAGAAAATCATACAACAAATACAAAAAGCAACTAAATATAACCCTAGGATGAAACAACTAGAACATATCAAAAAGTATGAAAAGATGAGCAGTAGCACATCTAGGCAATCACAACAAAAAAGTATCCATAAACTAACTAGCATGTGACAGACACAATCTAGACTTCGAAATCATCAACACTAAGACAATTAGATACATCAGATCCAGCATCAACCATCACACCACACCCTCTCTTACATGCATCTGACTGCTGAAATCACCAAAGGAGAAATGGAATCCACTCAAGTCTGAAGGGAGAAATAGCACACACAAGCATCTCACAGACAAATCTGACCACGGGGGAATGGAATCCACCCACCACGCGCACAAGAACCCTACCTAATCTCCCACCCAACCATCAGAAGAAGGGGTAGGAGGCGGATGCAAGAGCACATAGAAGAAACAGACAGGCCTCGACAGATCTAGCGAAACTAAGAGCAAGCATTAGGGGGAGGCAGCATTTGTACCTCTCCAAACGACCCCTGCACACATGAATCCGCGGCGGTTCTTCCACCCCCACGATGCCACGCGCACTTTGGAACCGCGCGGGCAGTTGCGGCTTCGCTTTAGAGGAGAAGAGCGTGGACTGGGCGAGGGAGAGCGGGGCGTGGGGGGGAAATAGGAGCGTGGCGCGCGGCGGTTACTCCACACACGAGCGCAGGGGACAGCGGCGGAGAAGTCGGGGGAGGTTGGAGGAGACGAGAGCAGCGGAGCGTCAGAGAGGGAGAAGAGGGCGAGCGACAGGGGGAGGGGATTTCTGACAGGTGGTGGCGAGGGAGTCCGACACTTAATGCCTCCCTGTAGTGGGGTGTTGGAGCGTCGGGCTAATTACAGTTTTACCCCCCCAACAACTAAAAAAGTAAATGCATCTATTGATAAATGAATACACCATTTGAATGCATCTATTTTTAAAAAGTTAAGATCACATAACAAATCTGCTGGTATCCTTAAAACAAAAAATTGATTGCAAGCAGAAAGGTCAAGTACTCTACCAAGGGAAGAAAAATACATACACAAATAAGCACCTACAAACAAGAGAAAGAAGTTCAAAAAATAAAGAACAGAAGTTCAAGTACACTAATTAGAGAAGTAAAGGCATATGAATAAATAAACACTAAGAAACAAAAAGAAGAAGTTCAAATACAAAAACAGATGAGGTCCATATCTAACTAAAAGAGACAACTTAAAAACAATATAGAAGTTCAAAATTCAAATACACACAAAGTACACATGTGGCTCGGCCTCGGGCTACCGCATTGCTACGCGCTAGGTTTTGACAGGACGCAATGCGGTTATTCTGTTTCCACCCCCACACCGCACGCACCCCAGAGCCACACCCCTAAGATAGATAGTGGGGTCACGGATGTGACGGACTCGCCTCCGCATGCGATGACGCAAACGTCGCGTTGTCGCCTGCTCCGGCTCGTTCCTGTCTCGGCCTCGCAAGGGGAGGGGAGGGGGGTCCCTCCCCCTCCCCCCTGCTCGGCCTCGTGCTACCGCATTGCTGCGCGCTAGGTTTTGACAGGACGCAATGCAGTTATTTTGTTTCCACCCCCACACCGCTCGCACCCCAGATCCACACCCCTAAGATAGATAGTAGGGTCACGGATGTGATGGACTCGCCTTCGCATGCAACGACGCGGCACGCCGCGTTGTCGCCTGCTCGGCTCGTTCCTATCTCGGCCTCGCAGGGGGAGGGGAGGGGTCCCTCCCCCTCCCCCCTGCTCGGCCTCACGCTACCGCATTGCTGCGCGCTAGGTTTTGATAGGACGCAATGCGGTGATTCTGTTTCCACTCCACACCGCACGCACCCCAGATCCACACCCCTAAGATAGATAGTGGGTTCACGGATGTGACGGACTCGCCTCCGCATGCGAAGACGCAGCACGCCGCGTCGTCGCCTGCTCCGGCTTGTTCCTATCTCGGCCTCGCAGGGGGAGGGGAGGGGGGTCCTGACCCCCCTCCCCCCTGTTCGGCCTCACGCTACCGCATTGTTGCGAGCTAGGTTTTGACAGGACGCAATGCGGTTATTCTGTTTCTGTCCCCACACCGCACGCACCCCAGAGCCACGCCCCTAAGATAGATAGTGGGGTCACGGATGTGACGGACTCGCCTCCGCATGCGATGATGCGGCGCCTGCTCCAGCTCGTTCCTATCTCGGCCTCGCAGGGGGGTCCCTCCCCTCTCCCCCCTGCTCGGCCTCGCGCTACCGCATAGCTGCGCTAGGTTTTGACAGGACGCAATGCGGTTATTTTGTTTCCACCCCCACACCGCACACACCCCAGAGCCACACCCCTAAGATAGATAGTGGGGTCATAGATGTGACGGACTCGCCTCCGCATGCGAGTTAAGAGGATGATGTTTTATTGCCACACAAAATTTCAAGTTGAAACAAATTACGAGATGTGAGCTATGAAAAAGACAAAAATGTGGGATGTTAAGAGGATGATGTTTTATTGCCACACAAAGTTTCAAGTTGAAACACGTTACGAGATGTGACCTATGAAAAAGACAAAATCAGCGTTGAATAGTGCCGAATAGTAATGTCACTATTCAGCACTGAATTTGTCTTTTTCATAGCTCACGTCTCGTAATGTTTTTCAACTTGAAATTTTGTGTCGCGATAAAACATCACCTTCTTAACATCCCACATTTTTTTCAGATTTTTATGAAACTTTAAAATATGGTTTCCACGAAGTTTTCATTGAATATCGGCTTTCGTGAGTGAACCGTGTGCTACTTGAAAACATTTCGTGAGAAGAATCTCGGTTTTTAAATCCCCGTAAATCCAAAACTAAGCCGAAAATCATGAAACCTGGCATGGTGTCATGACATGGCACTTATATGTCGAGGAATTTTTTCGTCCATTGTGGCGCAAGTTTTATTACAAGCCTCTTACAAACCGGAGCTTCTCTCAAAGAAGCCTCGTGGTTTCGATAGGGAAACGTGTCCCCCTTGTGGGCGAAACATAATCACCGCCTCTTTTTGCCTTGTATTTTCTTCTACGGGCAACATGGAACGACAGGATATCCGTGCTGAAATTTAAACTTATTCAGGGTTCGCTTGGCCTTTTTATAAACTAATTGAGTTTCCTAGGCATTTAATGTCCATAATTCAAATATGAACTTCAAATACATGCTCCAGTTCACCAAAATGGCTAGAAAACTTGTACATGTGTCCTTGGGTGCATGTTTAGGTCCGATGCCAGGAATGGGAACGAATTACATCCGTACCCGCATCCTGGCTCATCCTCAAACATTTGGAATCTCGGTTTTTAAATCCCCGTAAATCCTAAACTCACCAGAAAGTCATCAAAGGTGGCATGGTGTCACGTCATGGCACATATATGTCGTGGTATAAACATAATACAATTTGGGCCAAGCTTTATTACAAATCTGTTATAAAAACCGGAGCTTCTCTCAAAGAAGCCTCATGGTTCTGATAGGGAAACGTGTTCCCCTTGTGGGCGAAATGTAATCACTGCCTCTTTTCGCCTTGTATTTTCTTGCTCGAGCAACATGGAACAGCATGATATTGATACGTCTCCAACGTATCTATAATTTTTGATTGCTCCATGCTATTATATTATCCATCTAGGATGTTTTATATGCTATTTTATATGATTTTTGGGACTAACCTATTAACCTAGAGCCCAGTGCCAGTTTCTGTTTTCCTTGTTTTTGAGTTTTACAGAATAGGAATACCAAACGGAGTCCAATTGACCTGCCAATTTTTGTGGATTTTTTATGGACCAAAAGAAGCCCCCGGAGTAAAAGAGTTGGGCCAGAAGAGTCCCGAGCCGTCCACGAGGGTGGAGGGCACGCCCTACCCCCTGGGCGCGTCCCCTATCTCGTGGACGGCTCGGAAACCCCCCCTGACGTGAGACCGACGCCAAAAATTCCTATAAATACATAAACCCCCAGAAATAAACCTAGATCGGGAGTTCCGCCGCCGCAAGCCTCTATAGCCACCAAAAATCAATCGGGACCCTGTTCCGGCACGCTTCCGGAGGGGGGAATCATCACCGGTGGCCATCTTCATCATCCTGGCGCTCTCCATGATGAGGAGGGAGTAGTTCACCCTCGGGGCTGAGGATATGTACTAGTAGCTATGTGTTTGGTCTCTCTCTCTCGTGTTCTTGATATGGCACGATCTTGATGTATCGCGAGCTTTGCTATTATAGTTGGATCTTATGATGTTTCTCCCCCTCTACTCTCTTGTAATGGATTGAGTTTTCCCTTTGAAGTTATCTTATCGGATTGAGTCGTTAAGGATTTGAGAACACTTGATTTATGTCTTGCATGTGCTTATCTGTGGTGACAATGGGATATTCACGGGATCTGCTTGATGTATGTTTTGGTGATCAACTTGCGGGTTCAGTGACCTTGTGAACTTATGCATACGGGTTGGCACACGTTTTCGTCTTGACTGCCCGGTAGAAACTTTGGGGCACTCTTTAAAGTTCTTTGTGTCGGTTGAATAGATGAATCTGAGATTCTATGATGCATATCGTATAATCATACCCGCGAATACTTGTGGTGACATTGGAGTATCTAGGTGCCATTAGGGTTTTGGTTGATTTGTGTCTTAAGGTGTTATTCTAGTATGAACTCTAGGATAGATCGAACGGAAAGAATAGCTTCGTTATTTTACTACGGATTCTTGAATAGATCGATCAGAAAGGATAACTTTGAGGTGGTTTCGTACCCTACAATAATCTCTTTGTTTGTTCTCTGCTATTAGTGACTTTGGAGTGACTCTTTGTTGCATGTTGAGGGATAGTTATATGATCCAATTATGTTATTATTATTGAGAGAACTTGCACTAGTGAAAGTATGAACCCTAGGCCTTGTTTCGAAGCATTGCAATACCGTTTACGCTCACTTTTATCATTAGTTACCTTGCTGTTTTTATATTTTCAGATTACAAAAACCTATATCTACCATCCATATTGCACTTGTATCACCATCTCTTCGCCGAAGTAGTGCACCTATACAATTTACCATTGTATTGGGTGTGTTGGGGACACAAGAGACTCTTTGCTATTTGGTTGCAGGGTTGTTTGAGAGAGACCATCTTCATCCTATGCCTCCCACAGATTGATAAACCTTAGGTCATCCACTTGAGGGAAATTTCCTACTGTCCTACAATGCTCTGCACTTGGAGGACCAACAACTTCTACAAGAAGGTTGTGTAGTAGACATCAAGCTCTTTTCTGGCGCCGTTACCGGGGAGGCTAGGTAAGCGGCACTAACACCCCGTCAACTAAGCTCTTTTCTGGCGCCTTTGCTAGGGAGGTTAGTGCTTGAAGGTATATCTTTAGATCTTGCAATCGAATCTTTTAGTTTCTTGTTTTATCACTAGTTTAGTTTATAAAAGAAAACTACAAAAAATGGAATTGAGGGTGCGTCATATGCTTCATCTTTTTAATATCTTTCGTGAAAATGATGGAAAGGAAAATTGTGCTCAAGTGTTAGAAGAAGAATGCATTAAAATGTTTGGCACTAAATATTTGAATGATGAGCATGATTGCAATGTTGTTAGTATGAATTCTATTAATATCCATGATGCTAATAATATGCAAAGCCACAAGCTTGGGGATGCTATGTTTGATGAAGATGATATTTTTGTCCCCCAAGTTTTGATGAGCAAATTTACTATGATGAAAGCATGCCTCCTATCTATGATGATTATTGTGATGACATGTATTCTATAAAGAATAATGATAACCATGAAACTTGTCATCTTGATTTTAATTTTCAATCACATGATAGTTATTTTGTTGAGTTTGCTCCCACCACTATTCATGAGAATAAATTTGCTTATGTGGAGAGTAATAAAATTTCTATGCTTGTGCATCATGAGAATAATGCTTTATGTGATGGTTATATTGTTGAATTAATTCATGATGCTACTGAAAATTATTATGAGGGAGGAATATATGCTTGTAGGAATTGCAATAATATCAAGTTTCCTCTCTATGTGCTTAAAATCTTGAAGTTATGCTTGTTTTGCTTTCCTATGCTAGTTGATTCTCGTTCCCATAAGTTGTTTGCTCACAAAATCCCTATGCATAGGAAGTGGGTTAGACTTAAATGTGCTAGTCATATTCTTCATGATGCTCTCTTTATGTTTCAATTCTTATCTTTTATGTGAGCATCATTGAAATCGTCATGCCTAGCTAGAAAGGCATTAAAGAAAAGCGCTTGTTGGGAGAAAACCCAATATTTACCCCTACTGTTTTTGTGTGTCAACATGGTTAAGCTACTGTAGTAATCATGTTTTATAGCTTTTGTTTCAATAAAGTGCCAAGTAGAACCTTTGGGAAGACTTGGGTGAAAGTTAATGTGATCTTGCTGTAAAAAACAGAAACTTTGCGCTCACGAGATTAGCTGCCATTTTTTACTGGAGAGTGATTTTAGGTTGATTATTTTTGCAGATGATTATAGACAAATTCCTCACATCAACCAATTTATTTCAGAATTTTTGGAGTTCCATACGTATTCGAACAAATCAGATTTCTACGGACTGTTCTGTTTTTGACAGATTCTGTTTTCTATCTGTTGTTTGCTTATTTTGATGAATCTATGAGTAGTATCGGAGGGTATGAACCATAGAGAAGTTGGAATACAGTATATATTACACCAATATGAATTTAGAACGAGTTAACAACAGTACCTAAGTGGTGGTTTTATTTTCTTATACTAAAGGAGCTTACGAGTTTTCTGTTGAGTTTTGTGTTGTGAAGTTTTCAAGTTTTGGGTAAAGATTCGATGGACTATGGAATAAGGAGTGGCAAGAGCCTAAGCTTGGGGATGCCCAAGGCTCCCCAAGGTAATATTCAAGGACAACTAACATCCTAAGCTTGGGGATGCCCCGGAAGGCATCCCCTCTTTCGTCTTCGTTCATCGATAACTTTACTTGGAGCTATATTTTTATTCACCACATGATATGTGTTTTGCTTGGAGCGTCATTTTATTTTATTTTGTTTTGCTTTCTGTTTGAATAAAATACCGAGATCTGAAATTCTTAAATGTTAGAGAGTCTTCACATAGTTGCATAATTATTCAACTACTCATTGATCTTCACTTATATCTTTTGGAGTATTTTGTCGTTTTCTCTAGTGCTTCACTTATATCTTTTTAGAGCACGGCGGTGGTTTTATTTCGAAGAAATAGATGAACTCTCATGCTTCACTTATATTATTTTGAGAGTCTTTTAGAACAGCGTGGTAATTTACTTTGGTTATGAATTTAGTCCTAATATGATGGGCATCCAAGATGGGTATAATAAAAACTTCCATATAAAGTGCGTTGAATACTATGAGAAGTTTGATGCTTGATGATTGTTTTGAGACATGAGGATGGTGATATTAGAGTCATGCTAGTAGATTAATTGCGAATTTGAGAAATACTTGTGTTGAGGTTTGCAAGTCTCGTAGCATGCACATATGGTAACCCTTGTGTAACAAATTTGAAGCATGAGGTGTTTCTTTGATTGTCTTCCTTATGAGTGGAGGTCGGGAATGAGCGATGATATTTTCCTACCAATCTATCCCCCTAGGAGCATGCGCGTAGTGCTTGGTTTTGATGACTTGTAGATTTTTGCAATAAGTATGTGAGTTCTTTATGACTAATGTTGAGTCCATGGATTATACGCATTCTCACCCTTCCACCACTGCTAGCCTCTCTATTACCGTACAACTTTTGCCGGTACCATAAACCCACCATTTACCTTCCTCAAAACAGCCACCATACCTACCTATTATGGCATTTCCATAGCCATTCCGAGATATATTGCCATGCAACTTTCCACCGTTCCGTTTATTATGACACGCTCCACCATTGTCATATTGCCTTGCATGATCATGTAGTTGACATCGTATTTGTGGCAAAGCCACCATTCATAATTTTTTCATACATGTCACTCTAGATTCATTGCACATCCCGGTACACCGTCAGAGGAACTCATATAGAGTCATATTTTGTTCTAAGTATAGAGTTGTAATCCTTGAGTTGTAAATAAATAGAAGTGTGATGATCATCATTATTAGAGCATTGTCCCGTGTGAGGAAAAAAAAGAGGCCAAAGAAGCCAATGAAAAAAACAAAAAAAAGAGAGAAAAAGAGAGAAGGGACAATGCTACTATCCTTTTTCCACACTTGTGCTTGAAAGTAGCATCATGATCTTCATGATAGAGAGTCTCTTATTTTTTCACTTTCATATACTAGTGGGAATTTTTCATTATAGAACTTGGCTTGTATATTCCAACGATCGGCTTCCTCAAAATGCCCTAGGTCTTCGTGAGCAAGCAAGTTGGATGCACACCCACTTAGTTTCTTTTGTTGAGATTTCATACATTTATAGCTCTAGTGCATCCGTTGCATGGCAATCCCTACTCACTCACATTGATATCTATTGATGGGCATCTCCATAGCCCATTAATACGCCTAGTTGATGTGAGAACATCTTCCTCTTTTTTGTCTTCTCCACAACCACCATTCTATTCCACCTATAGTGCTATGTCCATGGCTCACGCTCATGTATTGCATGGAAGTTGAAAAAGTTTGACAATACTAAAGTATGAACCAATTGCTTGGCTTGTCATCGGGGTTGTGCATGATTTGAACATTTTGTGTGACGAAGATGGAGCATAGCCAAACTATAT
Source organism: Triticum aestivum (assembly GCF_018294505.1). Lineage (NCBI taxonomy): Eukaryota > Viridiplantae > Streptophyta > Magnoliopsida > Poales > Poaceae > Triticum > Triticum aestivum. Next base: position 230,145,364 of record NC_057814.1, on the reverse strand, counting down.
GAATTTGTAGGGATGACTTTCTTTGGCCATGTTATTTGAGAAGACATGATTACTTTGTTAGCATGCTTGAAGTATTATTATTTTTATGTCAATATTAAACTTTTGTTTTGAATCTTATGGATCTGAATATTCTTGCCACAATAAAGAAGATTACATTGATAAATATGTTAGGTAGCATTCCACATCAAAAATTCTGTTTTTATCATTTACCTACTCGAGGACGCGTAGGAATTAAGCTTGGGGATGCTTAATACGTCTCTAACGTATATATAATTTTTGATTGTTCCATGCTATTATATTATTCACCTAGGATGTTTTATATGCATTTATATGCTATTTTATATGATTTTTGGGACTAACCTATTAACCTAGAGCCCAATGCCAGTTTCTATTTTTTTCCTTGTTTTTGAGTTTTACAGAAAAGGAATACCAAACGGAGTCCAATTGACCTGCCAATTTTTGTGGATCTTGTAGGGACCAAAAGAAGCCCCCGGAGTAAAAGAGTTGGGCTAGAAGAGTCCCGAGCCGTCCATGAGGGTGGAGGGTGCGCCCTACCCCCCTGGGCGTGTCCCCCTATCTCGTGGACGACTCGGAGACCCCCCTGACGTGAGACCGACGCCAAAAATTCCAATAAATACAGAAATCCCCAGAAATAAACCTAGATCGGGAGTACCGCTGCCGCAAGCCTCTGTAGCCACCAAAAACCAATCGGGACCCTGTTCCGGCACCCTGCCGGAGGGGGGAATCATCACGAGTGGCCATCTTCATCATCCGGGCCCTCTCCATGATGAGGAGGGAGTAGTTCACCCTCGGGGCTGAGGGTATGTACCAGTAGCTATGTGTTTGATCTCTCTCTCGTGTTCTTGATATGGCACGATCTTGATGTATCGTGAGCTTTGCTACTATATTTGGATCTTATGATGTTTCTCCCCCTCTACTCTCTTGTAATGGATTGAGTTTTCCCTTTGAAGTTATCTTATCAGATTGAGTCTTTAAGGATTTGAGAACACTTGATGTATGTCTTGCATGTGCTTATCTGTGGTGACAATGGGATATTCACGTGATCTACTTGATGTATGTTTTGGTGATCAACTTGCGGGTTCAGTGACCTTGTGAACTTATGCATAGGGGTTGGCACACGTTTTCGTCTTGACTCTCCGGTAGAAACTTTGGGGCACTCTTTGAAGTTCTTTGTGTTGGTTGAATAGATGAATCTGAGATTGTGTGATGCATATCGTATAATCATACCCGCGGATACTTGTGGTGACATTGGAGTATCTAGGTGACATTAGGGTTTTGGTTGATTTGTGTCTTAAGGTGTTATTCTAGTATGAACTCTAGGATAGATCAAACGGAAAGAATAGCTTCATGTTATTTTACTACGGGCTCTTGAATAGATCGATCAGAAAGGATAACTTCGAGGTGGTTTCGTACCCTACAATAATCTCTTCGTTTGTTCTCCGCAATTAATGACTTTGGAGTGACTCTTTGTTGCATGTTGAGGGATAGTTATATGACCCAATTATGTTATTCTTGTTGAGAGAACTTGCACTAACACTACAAAAAAATACACTTCCGTGATGATACGTGTTTGTCACAGTAGGTCACGTTTTCTGTCATGCATGTACATCCATGACAAATTTATGACAGAATCAAGATAGTCATACCTGTGCTGTCGTAGAAGTCTTCCATGACATTACCAAAATTATCCTCACAGAAGTGTCCACTTCCATGACGATAAATCGCGCGTCACAGAAGTGCTTTCATCAAGGGTGACCGACACATGGCATCCACCGTAACAGAACGCTGTTAAGCTATCGGGTCCGGTTTTGGATCCGATAACCCGTTAACAGCCCCGACCAATTTGGATTTTCCATGTGTAAAATCATCATTGGCAGGAGGAAACACGTGTCGGCTCACCGTTGGGACAGATGTCATCCACTCATTGGACCCAAAGCGCCTATGATACATCGACACGTGGCACGGCCCAACAGAGGCCCATTCCTATGAAAAGGCCGACCCGTTTGACTTGGTCAAAAGGTGGCGGGCCGGCCCACAGCAAGCCTGTTAACGGCCTGTTCGCATATAGCCCATTTACAGCCCGCTAACCCAGGGCCTGTTTACCGCCTATCCGAATTAGGCCCGGTAGCATCATCTGGGCCTTCCAATATAATTCCAGCCCATTTTAACTTCCGGCCCATGTATGGCCCATGACGTCTTTCGGCCCATATGAGGCCCTTAGTAACTTCGGCCCATTAACGGCCAATGGTAAAACTGGCCCGTAATGAACAATGTATCACTTTATACCCATTAACGGCCCGTGGTAAAACTGGCCCGTAATGAACAGTGTATCACTTTATACCCATTAACGGCCCATTATTCAGTTGGGCCGTTTCCAACCCCTGTTATCTTTCGGCCTTCTCAGGGCCCATTTATTCTTGGGCTCATTTCCAGCATTCGTTTACTTACGGCCCGTTACCGTCATTTTCTGCTTGTGGGCCAAATTCAGCCTGTGGTTACAGTCGGCCCGTTTGTGGCCTGTTAATACGTTGGGCCGTTTTCATAGCGTCATCAAATACGGCCGATTAACGACAGCACGTTATGGTCGGCCCATGAACAGACGATTTCAGCTCTAGCCCATTTACGGCCATAATGTGGTCTGTTATTGGCCCATGTTTGGCCAACCGATCATACGGCCCATTGATGTTACGGCCCGTAGAAGGCCCATTGTGTCTACGGCCCGTATAAGGCCCATTGTTTCTACGCCCCATAGAAGGCCCATTGTTTCTACGACCCTTAGAAGGCCCATTGTTTCTATGGCCCGTAGGAGGCCCATGTTAACTACAGTAAATATGTAGCCCATGGTTAATGAGGCCTAGTTTTAAAAAATAGGTTATTGCGGCCAGTAGCAGACCGCGGAAGAACTGCACTGACTACAAGAAAACAAATAAACAAGACAATAAGGAAATAAATAAGCAAGCAACTTATGCTAGGCTATCACGGCTATTACACATATTACATCCACTGGGCATCAAATTTCGCCACCAGTGCAAATATAGGGAACACCCTACACTATACAAAAGGAAGGTTGGCATAAAAGTTAACGGTCTAGCAGATAAATGCACCACCAGAAGTTCAGAAGCTTAGTTCATTTGACCTGACTGTTACGTTTTCATGCTGTATTGTACGATGGAGCACCATAACCTTCGCCTTCAGTTCTCCTAGGCTCCTGAACAACATAGCAAATGTCTGATAGTCTGGTTTCAAAACCATGCATATCTTGACAACATCGAACAATGTCTCTCCTTGTTTCACAAAGGGTCTCTGTTAGGGAATGGACTTGTGTCTGGAGCGCAGATACAACATTGTTTGAGCTTGCATATCTTGATCATGAGGCAGTTTGGACGAGATTGCCTTAACAACCAAGCCAGTATTACGCAGGAACGTGATTTTGGCACTATTAGTGGACAGGTACTGACCCACTGCAGCAAGAGCTGACATTGCGGTTATAGTTGCCTCACCACCTTCAGAAGGTGGCGGTTCCACCATTTTTTCCATAGCTCGCTGAAAAGTTGAGGTTTTACATTAGTAGTACCATAACAGAAGATATTAAGGAGGCAGAAAAACCAAACAAAATAGCTTTGGTCTATATACAGAACTTATTCTGGTGAACCCATGTAAAATAATAGTTGTATTTTATTGCAAAGTACATAATAAAACCAGGTTCCAAACATATGACCATGTACCATCGCTAATGTATTGTCTATTTCTTCACATTGTATTGAGGGCTAAGGATAAAGAGACAAAGTTTATAATACAGTAAGCATAGTATGACATCATTCATATCACAAAACAACTGAGAATAGACAAACATGCAATTGTAACGTTGTGTGGGCAAGTCTAGCACGGAACTAGATTACATGTCAAGATCAAAGGAACATCACTCCTCTCTTTTAAACCTTGTAAGGTGCAATGATACGCTAAGACAATTGTGCATAAAATTGAAAAGAGTAATAGACATTGGCTGCAAACCATGCAGTTCAAGGCACAAGTCAGAGTAAGTAGTAGTTAAAAGGCATGAGGATTAAGGACTTACAATAGCGGCTTTGACTGGTGTAGTCATGCCCTTCTTCTTGCTGGTGTGACAGTCCTTGAAGATTTCCACAACATTTGGTTCAGGTACTTTTTGGTCCTTGCGGACTTTCCTCTGCATTTGGAACAAGTCAATATAGATCTGATAATATGGTACAGCGAAAGGAGTGAAACAACAGCTAATTACAAGAGCCTCGCAGTGTGCAATATAGCTACGAGATCTTGTCGTCTGTTGGAATTTCACTTTCGTACGGTTGGCCTTGTTCTTTGAATAGTTCACCTACAAGAAGATGGATTTGTGTGGCACATGTGTAAATAGGACTTCAACATGTGATCTGATCACATATATTGTTGGAAATATGCCCTAGAGGCAATAATAAAATGGTTATTATTATATTTCCTTGTTCATGATAATTGTCTATTGTTCATGCTATAATTGTATTAACTGGAAACCGTAATACATGTGTGAATACATAGACCACAACATGTCCCTAGTGAGCCTCTACTTGACTAGCTAGTTGATCAATAGATGGTTATGGTTTCTTGACCATGGACAGTAGATGTCATTGATACCGGGATCACATCATTAGGAGAATGATGTGATGGACAAGACCCAATCCTAAGCATAGCACAAGATCGTGTAGTTCGTTTGCTAGAAGCTTTTCTAATGTCAAGTATCATTTCCTTGGACCATGAGATTGTGCAACTCCCGGATACCGTAGGAATTCTTTGGGTGTACCAAACGTCACAACGTAACTGGGTGGCTATAAAGGTGCACTACAGGTATCTCTGAAAGTGTCTGTTGGGTTGGCACGAATCGAGACTGGGATTTGTCACTCCGTATGACGGAGAGGTATCTCTGGGCCCACTCGGTAATGCATCATCATAATGAGCTCAATGTGACTAAGTAGTTAGTCGCGGGATCATGCATTACGAAACGAGTAAAGTGACTTGCCGGTAACGAGATTGAACGAGGTATTGGGATACCGATGATCGAATCTCGGGCAAGTAACGTACCGATTGACAAAGGGAATTGTATACAGGATTGATTGAATCCCCGACATCATGGTTCATCTGATGAGATCATCGTGGAACATGTGGGAGCCAACATGGGTATCCAGATCCCGCTGTTGGTTATTGGCCAGAGAGCAGTCTCGGTCATGTCTGCATGATTCCCGAACCCGTAGGGTCTACACACTTAAGGTTCGGTGACGCTAGAGTTGTTATAGGAATTAGTGTGCAATTACCGAATGTTGTTCGGAGTCCCGAATGAGATCTCGGACGTCACGAGGAGTTCCGGAATGGTCCGGAGGTAAAGATTTATATATGGGAAGTCCTATTTTGGCCACCGGAAAATGTTCGAGATTTTTCGGTATTGTACCGGGAAGGTTCTAGAATGTTCCGGAGTGGGGCCCACCTGCATGGGGGGACCCACATGAACGTGGGTAGTGGGGGCAAGGCCCCACACCCCTGGTCAAGGCGCACCAAGATCCCCCCTTAGAAGGAATAAGATCATATCCCGAAGGGATAAGATCAAGATCCCTAAAAAAAGGGGATAACAATCGGTGGGGAAGGGAAATGATGGGATTTCTTTCCCCCACCTTTGCCAACGCCCCAACGGACTTGGAGGGCAAGAAACCAGCCCCCTCCACCCCTATATATAGTGGGGAGGCGCATGGGAGCCGCAGCCCTTCCGCTGGCGCAGCCCTCTCCCTCCCCAACACCTCCTCCTCCTGCGTAGTGCTTGGCGAAGCCCTGCCGGAGAACTGCAAGCTCCACCACCACGCCATCGTGCTTCCGGAGCTCTCCCTCAACTTGTCCTCTCCCCTTGATGGATCAAGAAGGAGGAGACGTCCCCGGGCTGTACATGTGTTGAACACGGAGGCGCCGTTGTTCGGCGTTTAGATCGGAATCAACCGCGATCTGAATCGCTGCGAGTACGACTCCTTCATCCGCGTTCTTGTAACGCTTCCGCATCGCGATCTTCAAGGGTATGAAGATGCACTCCCCTCTCCCTCGTTGCTAGTCTCTCCATAGATTGATCTTGGTGATGCGTAGAATTTTTTTAATTTCTGCAACGATCCCCAACAGTGGCATCATGAGCTAGGTCTATGCGTAGATTCTATGCACGAGTAGAACACAAAGTAGTTGTGGGCGATGATTTGTTCAATTTGCTTACCGTTACTAGTCTTATCTTGATTCGGCGGCATCGTGGGATGAAGCGGCCCGAACCGACCTTACACGTACGCTTACGTGAGACATGTTCCACCGACTGACATGCACTTGTTGCATAAGGTGGCTAGCGGGTGCCAGTCTCTCCCACTTTAGTCGGATCGGATTCGATGAAAATGGGTCCTTATGAAGGGTAAATAGCAATTGGCATATCACCGTTGTGGCTTTTGCGTAGGTAAGAAACGTTCTTGCTAGAAACCCATAACAGCCACGTAAAACATGCAACAACAATTAGAGGACGTCTAACTTGTTTTGCAGGGTATGCTATGTGATGTGATATGGCCAAAAGGATGTGATGAATTATATATATGTGATGTATGAGATTGATCACGTTCTTGTAATAGGAATCACGACTTGCATGTCGATGAGTATGACAACCGGCAGGAGCCATAGGAGTTGTCTTAATTTATTGTATGACCTGCGTGTCATTGAAAACGCCATGTAATTACTTTAATTTATTGCTAACCGTTAGCCATAGTAGTAGAAGTAATAGTTGGCGAGACAACTTCATGAAGACACGATGATGGAGATCATGATGATGGAGATCATGGTGTCATGCCGGTGATGAAGGTGATCATGTCGCGTCTCAAAGATGAAGATCAAAGATGCGAGATGATATTGGCCATATCATGTCACTCTATGATTTGCATGTGATGTTTGTCATGTTTACATCTTATTTTCTTAGAACAACGGTAGCATAAATAAGATGATCCCTCATAAAATTTCAAGAAAGTGTTCCCCTTAAGTGTGCATCGTTGCGAAAGTTCGTTGTTTTGAAGCACCACGTGATGATCAGGTGTGATAGATTCTAACGTTCGCATACAATGGGTGTAAGCCAGATTTACACATGCAAAACACTTAGGTTGACTTGACGAGCCTAGCATGTACAGACATGGCCTCGGAACACAAGAGACCGAAAGGTCGAACATGAGTCGTATAGTGGATACGATCAACATGAAGATGTTCACCGATGATGACTAGTCCGTCTCACGTGATGATAGGACACGGCCTAGTTGACTCGGATCATGTATCACTTAGATGACTAGAGGGATGTCTATCTGAGTGGGAGTTCATTAAATAATTTGATTAGATGAACTTAATTATCATGAACATAGTCAAAAGGTCTTTGCAAATTATATCGTAGCTCACTCTTTGGTTCTACTGTTTTAGATATGTTCCTAGAGAAAATTTAGTTGAGAGTTGACAGTAGCAATTATACGGTCTGGGTCCGTAAACTGAGGATTGTCCTCATTGCTGTGCAGAAAGATTATGTCCTTAATGCACCACTCAGTGTGCTGAACCTCGAGCGTCGGTTGTGGATGTTGCGAACATCTGACATACACGTTTTGATGACTACATGATAGTTCAATGCGTAATGCTAAATGGTTTAGAATTGAGGCACCAAAGACGTTTTTGAAACATCGCAGAACATATGAGATGTTCCAAGGACTGAAATTGGGATTTCAGGCTAGTGCCCACGTCAAGAGGTATGAGACCTCTGACAAGTTTCTTAAGCCTGCAAACTAAGGAGAAAAGCTTAATCGTTGAGCATGTGCTCAGATTGTATGAGTACTACAATCGCTTGAATCGAGTGGGAGTTAATCTTCCAGATGAGATAGTGATGGTTCTCCAAAGTCACTGCCACCAAGCTACTAGAGCTTCGTGATGAACTATAACATATCAGGGATAGATATGATGATCCTTGAGCTATTCGCGACACCGCGAAAGTAGACATCAAATAGGAGCATCAATTGTTGATGGTTAGTAAAACCACTAGTTTCAAGAAGGGCAAGGGCAAGAAAGGTGTCGTGGAATTGTCACGGCAGATGTCCTTGGGCTAGGACTTAGTCGTGGAGCCATCGCAACTAGGAAGCTTGAAGGGGTTATGCGGGACAAGGAACACGAGGGTTTATACTGGTTCGGCCCCTTACGGTGAAGGTAAAAGCCTACGTCCAGTTCGAGGTGTTATTGATTAGGGTTACGATCGCCAGGGAGCTAAACAGCTATGCCCGGCTCTCGGAGAGATCGTTGTCGCCCTTAAACCGCTGCCGGGTCGTCCCTTTATATAGGGAGGCTGACGCCCAGCAGCCCTTAGAGTCCCGGCCGGCTCATAAGAGTGTCCGGCTCGGACTCTAAACAATACCTGCCTTACACTACAAGTTCTATTATAACAATAAAGATTGTACTACGAGCTTTAAGCCATCGCCGGGTCTCAGTCCATCTCTGGCCCATTATCTGAAATTTAGCTCCGGGCTTCTGGCAATGACGCTTAGTGTAACCCGACCCTCCTGGCGGGTGACTCCCAGGTCTATATCCTCCACATTAGGCCCCAGATTGACTTGAGCCGGCTCGTGTCAATCTTCAGCTCTGCAGACAGAAAAAATCTCCGGCTTACCATTCATGTGAAGGTCATAACCCGGAGTGACGTCATCCTCTGGACTCCGGATAATCCGCCGTGACGTCATCCTCCATTAAGTCCGTTTTTTACTCCGCCAGATCCGCAACGGATCTTTGCTGTTACTGTCCTTCTGAGAATCGAGGCGCCGTGAGGGGGAGATAACCACGCCGTGGCCTCGTTGAATCCCGCGCCCACTTATGACTCGGCCTTATAAATAGGCCGGCCCAGCACTTTCTTCTCACACTCTCCCTCTTCCTCCTCGTGCCATCGCTCCTCTGCTCGAGCTCCGTCACTGCCGCCGCCGTCGCGCCCCTGGTCTTCATCAACCCGGCCGCTGCATCACCCTGATTCAGACCAGACTCACGGCGGCGACCTCCGCTCCTTCCAACTCCGGTAAGTCTTCTTCACTCTGCCAGATAGATCTACTTGTAGGGTTCATCTTGTGTTCTTCGCGTTCTTCCCCATTGCCGCAAACCTCCGTACTTCTTATAGTCACCATACTTAGTTGATTTGTAACCTCATCTAGAGTCAGTGCGGTAGATGTTTGAAATCCGTTTCTTCTGCAAAGAACCTTCTTTTTACTGCATAAGAACTATGCTCCACCTCAAGAACTTCTCCTGCCTCTGTTTTTAGGTCTAGAAAATTTTCATTTCACCCGACCATTTTGATCCAAAAAAGTTACTGCAATATGTGAAATCTGTTTTACCACACTTGGTAAAAACTGCAGCCCTTGAACCTTGGCGGCTTACACTTCCGACTTAAAGAATACACGCGCCGAAAAACTTTCCGGTTTAAAGAGAAACATGCTCTGTCAACTCTTCCGGCTTAACTGTAGTAAACCGTAGATGATCAACTTATCCTGAAAGCCCCGACGGCTTAGATAACCCATCGTATCAATATATATCATTAGTCCCCTTCATAAGCCTTCATTGTAGCTTGAATGATAAACTCCGGCTTATAATTAACCCGGACACCTTTCTCTTTATCATAGAACCACCAACCGTCACCATGCCTCCCAAGGCTCCCATCACTTGCAACTGGATGAGATCCAACGTCACTGATGAAACCCTGGCCAACTTTGTTAAGTCCGGATATCTGCCCAGGAAGGAAGTGATGTCCTACCGTGCCCCTGATCCGTCAGAAGAAAGACCACAGCCGAGGGACGGGGAAGTAGTGATCTTTGCGGACCATATGAGCCGGGGCTTCGCACCGCCCGGCTCAAAATTCTTCCGGGATGTGCTCAACTTCTTTGACCTTCGACCTCAGGATATAGGACCAAATTCCATATCCAACATCTGCAACTTCCAAGTCTTTTGTGAAGTATATCTTGGAGAAGAGCCGAGTCTGCTGCTCTTCAGAGAGCTGTTTTATTTAAACCGCCAGAATGAGTGTGCCAACGGGCCAAGTCTAGAGTTAGGCGGCATCTCCATCCAGCGACGTAGGGACTGTCTGTTCCCTTACGCAGAACCGCCGAGCCACCCTAAGGACTAGAACCTGACTTGGTTCTACTGTCAAGATACATCCCCGGCTGACGAGAATCCGCTGCCCGGTTTTCGCCCAACACGCCTGGAGCCGACCCATCCTCTCTCCGACAAACTAACTGCCGCGGAACGCCAGCCACTGCTTCCAATGATCAACAAGATCAAGGCCCTGCTAGGCAACGGTCTGAACGGAATTGATCTAGTCCGGGTCTGGATCTCATGGCGGGTGATCCCGTTGAGCCGCCGCCCCGGCTTAATGTGTGAGTACACCGGGCGAAAGGATGACCCACAGAGGCACAGTCGCAATGATCTTCCAGAAGACGTTGCTGAAGAAGAGACCAAGGCTCTGTTAAACGAGAGCCTGGCAGACTGTGGAAGAACCGGGCTAGCCCCGTTCTGCAAGACCAATCCAGCCCCAGCGGTAAGCCGCTGACTTTAACCTTTCAACTTCTTTGGTATGTCACCTTGCTTTGAACCATTTTAGGAATCCATTACTGTATTTCTCAGGCTGATGATAAATTCTGGCGGGTCAAGTATGACCATGAGGCGGCCAAGAAGGCCAGGAAGGCGAAAAAGGCCGCCAAGAAAGCCGCCCCTCGCAAGAAGGGCAGCAGACCCACTGCTTCGGAACTAATGCAGTTAAGCGATAGCTCCGAGTCAGAGGTAACCCTTAAACCTTTTAAATTCTTGCTATAAATGTTGTCTGATGCTGTCCGCCTTATCAACACTTGCTTATTGACAGGATGACACCGGCGCCAGTAACCCGGTGGTCGAAGAGGTAACATCACTTTCCTCCGGCTCGGAGCCTTTACCACAGCTGAAATTCCGAAGGGTAACCCGGAAAGTAAGCTTTTCCCATCCATTAGCTCACCGAGACCCTCAATTTCTTTTGAAGCAGCAGGTTCACGAGAGCCGGCGCCACACCCGGGCCCGCAAGGACACCGACCTCTCCACCGGGTTACCCGACGCAACGAGGAAATGCCGCACAGAGGTTTTTTCTCACCTGTACCCTTTTCATCCGTTGGCGGGTGTCATCCGTCAGCCACTCAACTCTTCTGACTCCAATTACCAGGAGACCTCCCCCTCTTCGGGTGACTCCATGCAGTCAAGTCTGCCGGCCTTCAAGACTGCCCCCAGGTAATAACAATCTTCTTACATTATCTGTCTGTACTTACCCTTTGTATGCCTAACACTTCTGCCTTTTCAGTGCCCAGGCAAAGCTCACCAAAAGAGCAAAGAAGACAAGGTCAACCGGAGTGCCAGACTTGCCTGAACCGGAGACGACGGCTCAAGAGCCGCCAGCCGCCTCTGCCCCCGAAGCCACCATTCCCATGGACACGGCGCCTGAAGCCCCTGCCCCGAGCACCAAGAGAACAACCGAAGCATCAGCTAACCCGGAGGCGTCCGGCTCAGCCCCACCAGCTAACGACCCGGACGTGGTAATTACCTGGACGGAGTATGTTGAGCCGGGGAGGCCGACCGCACTGGCCAAATGCTCTGCGAAGGGGGAGTTGCTGCAACCCCATCGGGTGAATCTGGATCTCTCCAGCTACACCGATTTAAGCATTGGAGAGCTTGTCTCAGGCTATATCAGCCAGGTTCACAAGAGCCGAGACGCCGAGATCGCCATGGTCAGCCAGATCCAACAGAAATCTGAGGTAACCTTCTGCTGTTTTCTTATTTCTGCATAGTGATCCTTGTCATTCTAGCCCCCAAGTCTAGGACTTATACTTGAACATGTCGTAGACTTTAAATTCCGGCTTACTGAACTGAGCCGGCCGTACATAAATAGATACGTTCAATATGCATTAGCCCCCAAGTGCCAAGTGTCTTTGCTTGGAAAGCGCTTGGGACTTTATAGAATGACTGTTAATAACCCGGAAATATATGCAGGCTGTTGGCAAGAAATTAGAGTCGGACCTGGCGGATCTCAAGAGCCGGCTGAAGGCACAAGAGATGGAGACCCGGAAGGCAAATGCCAAGTTTGTCTCCAGCATCGCCGCTCAGGAGAAGTTGAAGACTGAATTCGACGCTGAGCGGAAGGCCTGGGCTGAGGAGAAAGCTGCACTGGTGACCCGGGCAGAACAGGCGGAGAAGGCCCTTACTGAGAAGACCGCTGAGCTCTCCGGTCTAAAGCGCCAAGTGTCCCAAATGGTAGCTGCCATCTTCGGTAAGTCGCCTCACCGGCTTTCATTCACGTTGGAATGTTTACATCTCTTAACTCATCCTTATCACCGGGTCATCTGATGTTGTTAAACAGGTTCCAGAAGCGCCAACTTGAACCAGAGCGTGGTCACCAAGTTAAAGGCCATGTACACCCTGGTGGAACAGCTCTACACTGGGTCACAGTGGGCTTTAGCTGTGGTGGCCCTGTCGAATGAAGTGCCGACTCATCTGGCCGAAGTCCTGCGCCGGCTCGCAGCTCTGCCGCAGCGGATCCAGGAGCTACGACGAGCATCCGCGAGATCCGGAGCAATCGCCGCACTGAGCCGGGCCAAAGCCTTCTTGCCGGAGCTAGACCCGGCAGACATCGCCCTGGGTTACCCCATCCTGAAAGAAGACGGCTCAGCGTTCGACCAGAAGGACTTCGCGGCTTGTGTGAAGGCTGTGCGCCCGGTGGCCACCATCATCGGGAACGACACCGATTTAACCAAGTATCAGCCGGGATACAACGCGGAGAATCAGAGGATTCCAACCCCTCGCTATGAAGCTATCAATCTGATTCCTCCGGCTCGCCAGCACACCTTCGCCCCGGAGATTAACCCGGCCGGGTTAATTGACGAAGAAGCTCAGTTCGAACCTCTCAGTGGCATCAACTGGAAGTCGTCGACCTTCGAAGCCTTGGGATCAGCCGGAGCAGAAGATGAGCCGGGGACTTCGACTCAGCAGGCGTCATAAACCGGCTAGCGGCTCACCAAGCAACGCTCCACCCTTGGAACTTTGAAAGATTTTTGTAATAGAATAGGTGCAACAATTTATCTCTGCCGTGCCATCGTGCACGCAAGGAATGCTGAAATCCTTTGAAGTCATTCTTTTTTTTGATGCTCCTCCGGGTTATAATTATCCTTCGTGCTTCTCAACCTTTTAAAAAGTACCTTTAATTATCTGCATAAGAAGGCAAACCGCAAGTCACAAGGCGGCTTACCGCCCTGAGAATCAGGTGTCTGAGATGGATAACCCGGAAATTCAAACCAAAAAGACTGGTCCTTCACTATATTCTGAACATAGTCGTGATAACACACTCAACAGCTTGTAAGCATACTTCCGGGTTAAATAACCCGGGTAGCACGGTTATTATCTGAACTCGAATTTACTTGTCTTGATGACATCCATGATGCTCAACTAACAAGATAAACCAAAATTAAGCCGGCAAGTGAAACCCGGCAGTACATACTTTGACATGATCAGAGTAAACTTGTGGTAAAATGTAAAAATTTAAGGGCTTCCGGTTCGAATACGACCAGAACCTCGGTCCAAAGGGGTTAAGATAAGATTCGGATATGATCATATAGCCCCCAGTGGGTTCGGCGATGCCAATCAAGAGGGTATCGACAGCTATGTTCTCTTGGGTTCGAATACGACCCATGTTTGAACAGGAAGCCCCCAAGTGATTCTGAAAATTGTTTAACGACGCTGATTCGAATACGATCCACGTCGGTTCTCAGAGGGGTTACACTATGATTCAAATATGACCAAAGGCCACCTCCCAATGAGCTCGGCACTTTGCCAATCAAATGGGTATCGACAGCTATGTTCTCTTTGGTTCGAATACGACCCATGTGTGAACAGGAAGCCCCCAAGTGACTTTATTGCTTACAGCTAGATTTGAAGATGATCATAAGCCGGAACTTCTGTAAGTCAGCATGTAAAAAACAACACACATACTTGGGAGAGAGCAAAGGATAGAGGTCCTGCTTTATTGCTTTATCATAATATATACATGGCTGAGATAAATATGTACATCACAAGAGCCGGTAGCTCAAGTGTAGTAAGGCCGAAGCTGAGCTATGTTCCATGGCCGACGGGTCTCCTCCTCAGATTTACGCGAGTCCTTATGCTCCCGGATATCAATGAGGTAATATGACCCGTTGTGCAAGTTCTTACTGACCACAAAAGGCCCTTCCCAAGGTGGGGATAACTTGTGCGCATCCGTTTGATCTTGGATGAGCCGGAGCACCAGGTCGCCTTCCTGAAAGACCCGTGACTTGACCCGGCGGCTATGATAACGGCGCAGGTCTTGTTGGTAAATCGCTGAACGGGCGGCTGCCACATCACGCTGTTCGTCCAACAAGTCCAGAGCATCTTGGCGCGCCTGTTCATTATCCGTCTCAACATAAGCCTCCACACGAGGTGAATCATGACGGATGTCGCTGGGGAGAACTGCTTCTGCTCCATAAACCATGAAGAAAGGCGTGAAGCCTGTAGACCTGTTAGGAGTAGTGTTGATGCTCCATAAAACGGAGGGCAATTCCTCCACCCAACAACCCGGCGTCCGTTGCAAAGGGACCAAGAGCCGGGGTTTAATGCCCTTCAGAATCTCCTGGTTAGCTCTCTCAGCTTGACCATTGGATTGGGGGTGTGCCACTGAAGAGACATCAAGCCGGATATGTTCTCTTTGACAAAACTCCTCCATAGCGCCTTTGGACAGATTAGTGCCATTGTCTGTTATGATGCTGTGTGGAAAGCCGAAGCGGAAGATCACCCTTTTCATAAATTGAACCGCCGTGGCTGCATCACACTTGCTAACTGGCTCAGCTTCCACCCACTTCGTGAATTTGTCCACTGCCACCAAGAGGTGGGTCTTCTTATCCTTGGACCGTTTAAAAGGCCCGACCATATCAAGCCCCCAGACCGCAAAGGGCCAAGTGATCGGGATCATCCTCAATTCCTGAGCCGGCACATGAGCCCGTCGGGAGAACCTTTGGCAGCCATCACATTTACTGACCAAGTCCTCTGCATCAGCGTGAGCCGTCAGCCAATAAAAACCATGACGGAAAGCCTTGGCCACAAGAGATTTTGAACCGGCATGATGGCCACAATCCCCTTCATGGATCTCGCGCAAGATCTCTTGACCTTCCTCAGGGGAGATACAACGCTGGAATGCCCCTGAAATACTGCGATGATGCAACTCGCCATCGATAACAATCATTGACTTAGCCCGCCGGGTTATTAGCCTGGCCAGAATTTCAACCTCAGGCAACTCTCCCGGGTTATATAAGCCAGATATGGCATTGTCCAGTCTGGTATGATATGCAGAGCCGCCACCAGTCGTGCCTCCGGGTCAGGGATAGCCAAGTCCTCCTCTGTAGGCAACTTAACCGAAGGGTTATATAGGACATCCAGGAAAGTGTTAGGCGGCACCGGCTTTCGCTGAGAGCCGAGCCGGCTTAAAGCATCAGCCGCCTCATTCTTCCTGCGGTCAATGTGCTCCACTTGATATCCCTGAAAGTGCCCGGCAATGGCATCAACCTCGCGGCGATAAGCCGCCATTAGAGGATCCTTAGAATCCCAGGTGCCTGATACTTGTTGAGCCACCAAGTCTGAGTCACCAAAACACCTCACCCGGCTTAAGCTCATCTCCTTAGCCACCCGAAGACCGTGGAGCAAAGCCTCGTATTCAGCCGCATTGTTAGTGCAAGGAAACATCAACCGTAGCACGTAATGGAACTTGTCACCTTTAGGGGAAGCCAAGACAACACCAGCCCCCGAGCCCTCCAGCTGCCTGGACCCATCAAAGTGAATAGTCCAATAAGTGTTATCCGGCTTTTGCTCGGGTACTTGTGACTCTGTCCAATCATTGATGAAATCCACCAAGGCCTGAGACTTGACAACAGTGCGTGGCACATATTTAAGATCATGAGGTCCAAGTTCTATAGCCCACTTAGCAATTCTCCCTGTAGCCTCTCTGTTTTGGATAATATCACCAAGAGGGGCGGAACTGACCACAGTGATGGGATGACCCTGAAAGTAATGCTTAAGCTTCCGGCTCGCCATAAACACCCCATACACAAGCTTCTGCCAATGTGGATACCTCTGTTTGGACTCAATGAGCACCTCACTGATATAATAAACCGGCCGCTGAACCGGATGCTCCTTACCCGCCTCCTTGCGCTCCACCACAATAGCCACGCTGACGGCTCGTGCGTTTGCTGCCACATATAGTAGCAAGGGCTCCTTATCAACCGGAGCAGCAAGGACAGGGGGCTCTGCCAGTTGCTTTTTCAAATCCTCAAAAGCGGTATTAGCTGCATCATTCCAGATGAAGTTCTCAGTTTTCTTCATCAACTGATATAAGGGCATAGCCTTCTCACCCAAACGACTTATAAACCGGCTTAAAGCAGCGATGCGACCCGCCAAACGTTGAACGTCATTTACGCACGCCGGCCTAGCCAAGGAAGTGATGGCCTTGATCTTCTCCGGGTTAGCCTCAATGCCTCTGTCAGAAACCAAGAAACCCAATAGTTTGCCTGCAGGAACACCAAAAACACATTTGGCCGGGTTAAGCATCATCTTATAGACCCGGAGATTGTCGAAGGTTTCCCTTAAGTCATCTATCAGGGTTTCCTCCTTGATGGATTTAACCACAATGTCGTCCACATAAGCGTGAACATTACGCCCGATCTGTTTATGAAGACAATTCTGCACACAACGCTGGTAAGTCGCCTGTGCACACTTGAGTCCAAAGGGCATAGATACATAGCAGAAGGCTCCAAAGGGAGTGATGAACGCCGTCTTCTCGTGGTCCTTAACTGCCATCTTAATCTGATGATACCCGGAATAAGCATCCAAGAAACTTAAGCGTGCACAACCTGCCGTAGCATCAATGATCTGATCGATACGGGGGAGAGCAAAAGGATCAGCCGGACACGCCTTGTTCAAATCCGTGTAATCCACACACATCCGCCAGGTGCCGTTCTTTTTAAGTACAAGCACCGGGTTAGCCAACCACTCTGGGTGAAGAACCTCAACAATGAACCCGGCCGCCAAAAGCCGGGCCACTTCTTCACCAATAGCCTTCCGCCTCTCTTCATTAAACCGTCGAAGGAACTGTCTGACCGGCTTAAATTTTGGATCAACATTGAGAGTGTGCTCAGCGAGTTCTCTAGGTACACCTGGCATGTCAGAAGGTTTCCATGCAAAGATGTCCCTATTCTCACGGATGAACTCGATGAGCGCGCCTTCCTATTTCGGGTCCAGATTTGCACTGATGCTGAACTGCTGAGACGAGTCACCTGGAACAAAATCAACAAGTTTAGTCTCATCAGCTGATTTAAACTTCATTGCTGGTTCATTCTCCGTGGTTGGCTTTTTCAGAGAGGTCATATCTGTTGGGTCAACATTGTCTTTATAAAATTTCAACTCTTCTGTGGCACAAACAGACTCTGCATAAGCCGCGTCACCTTCCTCACACTCCAGAGCCACTTTCCGGCTGCCGTGAACCGTAATGGTCCCGTTGTGATCCGGCATCTTGAGTTGTAAGTACACATAACACGGCCGTGCCATGAACTTGGCGTAAGCCGGCCGTCCGAATATAGCATGGTATGGACTTCTTATTTTGACCACCTCAAAGGTCAACTTTTCCACCCTGTAGTTGTTCTCATCACCGAAGGCCACTTCCAGTTCGATCTTGCCGACTGGATAAGCCGATTTACCGGGTACCACACCATGGAAGATAGTATTTGACTGGCTGAGGTTCTTATCAACTAGCCCCATACGACGGAAAGTCTCATAATAGAGGATGTTGATGCTGCTGCCTCCATCCATGAGTACCTTTGTGAACTTATAGCCTCCCACTTGAGGAGCCACCACTAAGGCCAGGTGGCCCGGGTTATCCACCCGGGGAGGGTGATCCTCCCTACTCCACACTATGGGCTGCTCCGACCACCGTAAGTAGCGTGGAACTGCGGGCGCGACAGCATTAACAGCCCTCTTGTGAAGCTTTTCGTCTCGTTTGCACAAACTAGTGGTGAACATGTGATACTGTCCACCGCTAAGCTGCTTTGGGTTGGTCTGATAGCCCCCCTGTTGCTGTTGATGACCCTGACTAGACTGTTGATTAAAGCCCCCTTGACCGTTCTGAGGACCGGAATTTGACCCGCCGCCCGGGCCATGAAAGGCGCCAGCGCCTGAGCCGCCGCCCGGGCCATTGTAGTTTTTAAATGCCTTCATGATAGCACAATCCTTCCACAGGTGAGTCGCTGGCTTCTCTCTAGAGCCGTGTCTCGGACAAGGTTCATTCAACAGCTGCTCCAGAGAAGGTCCTGACCCGCCGCCTCGGGGAGGGGGCCTCCCCTTGCGTCGCTGGTTGTTGCCTTGGGCGTTGGCTACGAACTCCAGGCTGCCATCGGCCTTGCGCTTGCCTCCTCCTTGATTCCCCGGGTTAAACTGAGGACCCTTGTCATTGCCATTCTTCTTTCCCTTCCCTGTCCTTTCATCGTCTGAAGGGGGATCCTTGGTACCATCAGAATCGGCGTACTTGACAAGAGCCGCCATTAGTGTACCCATATCCGTGCAGTCGCGTTTAAGCCGCCCAAGTTTCATCTTTAGGGGCACAAAACGATAGTTCTGTTCTAACATCAAGACTGCAGAGCCGGCGTCCATCTTATCTGATGAATGTATGATCTCCTTGACCCGGCGAACCCAATGGGTCGTGGATTCACCCTCCTGCTGCTTACAGTTAGTCAAATCCACAATTGACATAGACTGCCTACAGGTGTCCTTGAAGTTTTGAATGAACCGGGCCTTCAGCTCAGCCCAAGACCCAATGGAGTTCGGTGGCAGCCCTTTTAACCACGTGCGGGCAGTTCCATCTAACATCATGGTGAAATATTTGGCCATGGCCGCCTCGCTGACCTCTAGCAGTTCCATAGCCATCTCATAACTCTCAATCCAGGCCGCAGGCTGTAAGTCAGCTGTATAGTTAGGCACCTTCCTAGGGCCCTTGAAATCCTTAGGTAGACGTTCATTACGGATGGCCGGCACCAAACAAGGGACACCCCCGGTCCTGGTAGAAATACCCACATCAACGGACGCCGTCGGATAAGCCGGGGGGGTCTGATAAGCCGTCAATTGCGGCACCTGCTCCGCCTCTTGCCGTGCTTGGTCTGCTGCGTAGAAGGCTCCAACATGAGCCGGGCCATGGCCAGGCGGTGGGTCATGGCGTCGGACATTACTTGAGCCGGTTGCTGAGTCCATGTGCCGGCTGTAACTCGGGCTCTGGCCTGGGCGAGGAGTTGAGTGGATCCTGTCCCGGCTGTAGGAGTACGCCTCTTGCTGTGCTAGAGCCGTCTGCAGGAGTTCCCTGACCCGGCGGGTTTCGACAGCTGCCGGAGAATTGCCGTCAACGGGAAGAGCCGCCAGTCGTGCTGCCGCAGCTACCATGTTCTCCAGCGGGTTATCGTAATGACCCGGGGGTATTGGCACATACTGAGGCGGGGCAGGGGGCACCTGGGGAGGCCCCATTACTAGTGGCTGAATGAGGGGTCCCGACCCGGGCGCAAAGACCCCTGGTGGGTTACTGGATCCCGCACCCGGCGTGTTGAAGAGATTGCGCGGATCGTAAACCGGCGGGAGTCGAGACTGGGCCTTCTGATGCCTCCTTCTCATGACCTCGTTGGCCGCGTTCTGATCCATCGTGAGTTGGAAGGACTGCGCCTGAATCAACTGAGTCCGGGCGTCGAGAGCCGCCCGCTCCGCCGCCAGCCTGATCCCTTCTGCTGCAAGATCCTCTTTAGCTTTCATCAGATCCAATTTTAACTGCGCCACCTCCGCGTCATGCTGGGCTTGATCTGCCGGGTCAACCGTGGCAGTTAATAGGGCCGTCATCTTATCTGTGAGATCCATCAGCACCTGAGCCGGGGAAGGCTCCGGGTTTTCTGATCCGGTAGCGGGGTTCTGAACAGGCTGCGCACCAGCCATAAAAACTCCGACCTGACTTGGCGGCTCAAAAAGGTCCGGAATACTGTTGCCATCGGAATAACTCATGAGCCTGCCATCCTGAAGTTGGTACAACGAGTTTGACTCATCAGCGGCCGACTCGCCGTCAGAGCCGGCGGCCGCCTCATCCCCAGACCCAGATGGATCGGAGGGCCTTCCATGGATGCATCCCAAAAAAGCACGCTTTAAGGCAGGCCGGGCCCGGGCGGGTCGTGCGCGCTGAGCCGTTTCGACGAGATCGGCGCAGAGATCCGGCTCGGGGCCCGGCTCACCAACCTTGCCAATGAAGACATGAATTCCGCCAAAGGGGACCCGGTACCCGTACTCTACTGAGCCGGCGTCGGGGCCCCAGTCCGCATCGTCGATGTAGAGCTTGCCGCGACGACTCTTGGTCATCCGGCCCACAGCGTATCCCTTGAGCCCTTCGAAGCTGCCCTTCAAGAACTCAAATCCACCGTGCGCCAGCCCCACGGTGGGCGCCAACTGTCGTGGAATTGTCACGGCAAATGTCCTTGGGCTAGGACTTAGTCGTGGAGCCATCGCAACTAGGAAGCTTGAAGGGGTTATGCGGGACAAGGAACACGAGGGTTTATACTGGTTCGGCCCCTTACGGTGAAGGTAAAAGCCTACGTCCAGTTCGAGGTGTTATTGATTAGGGTTACGATCGCCAGGGAGCTAAACAGCTATGCCCGGCTCTCGGAGAGATCGTTGTCGCCCTTAAACCGCTGCCGGGTCGTCCCTTTATATAGGGAGGCTGACGCCCAGCAGCCCTTAGAGTCCCGGCCGGCTCATAAGAGTGTCCGGCTCGGACTCTAAACAATACCTGCCTTACACTACAAGTTCTATTATAACAATAAAGATTGTACTACGAGCTTTAAGCCATCGCCGGGTCTCAGCCCATCTCTGGCCCATTATCTGAAATTTAGCTCCGGGCTTCTGGCAATGACCCTTAGTGTAACCCGGCCCTCCTGGCGGGTGACTCCCAGGTCTATATCCTCAACAAAAGGGATACTTCATGAAACGGCAAATCAGTTGCTGCTCTAGTGAAGAAACCCAAGGTTGAACCCAAACCCGAGACTAAGTGCTTCTGAAATAAGGGGAACGGTCACTGAAGCAGAACTACCCTAGATACTTGGTAGATGAGAAGGTTGGCAAGGCCGACAGAAGTATATTGGATATACATTATAATGTGTACTTTACTAGTATCGTAGTAGCACCAGGGTATTAAAATACCGGTTCGGTTGCTAAGTGTTAGTAACTCGAAATAAAAAGCTACGGAATAAGCGGAGACTAGCTGAAGGTGAGATGACAATATGTGTTGGAAGTGTTTCCAAGGTTGATGTGATCAAGCATCGCATGCTCCCTCTACCATCGAGATTGGTGTTAAACCTAAATAATTGTTATTTGTTGTTTGCGTTGAGCATAGACATGATTGGATTATGTCTATCGCAATACGGTTATTCATTTAAGGAGAATAATTGTTACTCTGTTTATTTGAATAATACCTTCAATGGTCTTGCACCTAAAATGAATGATTTATGAATCTCGATCGTAGTGATACACATGTTCATGCCAAAAGATATAAGATAGTAATGATAGTACCACATACTTATGGCACTGCCATTTGAGTCATATTGGTATAAAACACATGACGAAGCTCCATGTTGATGGATCTTTGGACTCACTCGTTTTTTGAAAAGTTTGAGACATGCGAACCATGTCTATTGGTTTATACGCATGAAGAAACTCCATGCAGATGGATCGTTTGGACTCACTTGATTTTGAATCACTTGAGACATGCAAATCATACCACATGGGCAAGATGACTGAAAGGCCTCGTTTTCAGTGAGATGAAACAAGAGAGCAACTTGTTGGAAGTAATACATTTGATGTGTGCAATCCAATGAGTGCTGAGGCACGCAGTGAATATCGTTATGCTCTTACTTCACAGATGATTTGAGTAGATTCTAAGTATATTTACTTGATGAAACACAAGTCTGAATTATTGAAAGGTTCAAGTAATTTTAGAGTGAAGTTGAAGATCGTCGTGACAAGAGGATAAAATGTCTATGATATGATCATAGAGATGAATATCTGAGTTATGTGTTTCGTACACAATTAAGACATTGTGGAAATTGTTTCACAACTAATGCCGCCTAGAACACCATAGTGTGATGGTATGTCCGAACATCATAGCTGCACCCTATTGGATGTGGTGCATACCATGATGTCTCTTATCGAATTACCACTATAGTTTATGGGTTAGGCATTAGAGACAACCGCATTCACTTTAAATAGGGCACTACGTAATTCCGTTGAGATGACACCGTATGAACTATGGTTTAGAGAAACCTAAGCTGTCATTTCTTAAAAGTTTGGGGCTGCGACGCTTATGTGAAAAAGGTTTAGCCTGATAAGCTCGAACCCAAAGCGGATAAATGCATCTTCATAGGACACCCACAACAGTTGGGTATACCTCCTATTTCGGATCCGGAAGCAAAAGTGATTGTTTCTAGAAACGGGTCCTTTCTCGAGGAAAAGTTTCTCTTGAAAGAATTGGGTGGGAGGATGGTGGAGACTTGATGAGGTTATTGAACCGTCACTTCAACCAGTGTGTAGCAGGGCACAGGAAGTTGTTCCTGTAGCGCCTACACCAATTGAAGTGGAAGCTGATGATAGTGATCATGAAACTTCAGATCAAGTCACTACCAAACCTCGTAGGTCGACAAGGATGCGTACTATTTCAGAGTGGTACGTAATCCTGTCTTGGAGGTTATGTTGCTAGAAAACAATGAACCTACGAGCTACGGAGAAGCGATGGTGGGCCCGGATTCCGACAAATGGCTCGAGGCCATAAAATCTGAGAGGATCCATGTGTGAAAACAAAGTATAGACTTTGGAAGAACTACTTGATGGTCGTAAGGCTATTAGGTACAGATGGAATTTAAAAGGAAGACGGACAATGATGGTAAGTATCACCATAAAGAAAGCAAGACTTGTCGTTAAGATGTTTTCCGACAAGTTCAAGGAGTTAACTACGGTGAGACTTTCTCACTCGTAGCGATGCTAAGAGTCTGTTGGAATTGTATTAGCAGTTACTGCATTATTTATGAAATCTTGCAGATAGGATGTCAAAACATTGTTTCCTCGACAGTTTTCTTCAGGAAAGATTGTATGTGATACAACCAGAAGGTTTTTGTCAATCCTAAAAGATGCTAACAAGTATGCAAAGCTCCAGCAATCCTTCTAAGGACTGGAGTAAGCATCTCAGAGTTGGAATATATGCTTTGATGAAATGATAAAAGATTTTGGGTTTATAAAAAGTTTATGAGAAACTTGTATTTCCAATGAAGTGAGTGGGAGCACTATAGAATTTCTGATGAGTATATGTTGTTGACATATTATTGATCAGAAATGATGTAGAATTTCTGGAAAGCATATAGGGTTATTTGAAAAGTGTTTTTCAATGGAAAACCTGGATTAAGCTACTTGAACATTGAGCATCAAGATCTATAAGGATAGATCAAAAACGCTTAATAGTACTTTCAAATGAATACATACCGTGACAAGATTTTGAAGGAGTTCAAACAGATCAGCAAAGAAGGAATTCTTGGCTCTGTTATAAGGTGTGAGCATTGAGTAAGACTCAAGATCTGACCACGGTAGAAGAGAGAGAAAGGACGAAGGTCGTCCCCTATGCTTTAGACATTGGCTCTACAGTATGCTATGCTGTGTACCGCACCTGAAGTGTGCCTTGCCATGAGTCAATCAAGGGGTACAAGAGTGATCCAGGAATGGATCACATGACAGCGGTCAAACTTATCCTTAGTAACTAGTGGACTAAGGAATTTTCTCGATTATGGAGGTGGTAAAAGAGTTCGTCGTAAAGGGTTACGTCGATGCAAACTTTGACACTAATCCGGATAACTCTGAGTAGTAAACCGGATTCGTATAGTAGAGCAGTTATTTGGAATAGCTCCAAGTAGCGCATGGTAGCTGCATCTACAAGATGACATAGAGATTTGTAAAGCACACACGGATCTGAAAGGTTCAGACCCGTTGACTAATAACCTCTCTCACAAGCGAGATATGATCAAACCCCATCGGTGTTGGATTCATTACAATCACATAGTGATGTGAACTAGATTATTGACTCTAGTGCAAGTGGGAGACTGTTGGAAATATGCCCTAGAGGCAATAATAAAATGGTTATTATTGTATTTCCTTGTTCATGATAATTGTCTATTGTTCATGCTATAATTGTATTAACTGGAAACCGTAATACATGTGTGAATACATAGACCACAACATGTCCCTAGTGAGCCTCTAGTTGACTAGCTCATTGATCAATAGATGGTTATGGTTTCCTGACCATGGACATTAGATGTCATTGATAACGGGATCAAATTATTAGGAGAATGATGTGATGGACAAGACCCAATCCTAAGCATAGCACAAGATCGTGTAGTTGTTTGCTAGAAGCTTTTCTAATGTCAAGTATCATTTCCTTAGACCATGAGATTGTGCAACTCCCGGATACCGTAGGAATGCTTTGGGTGTACCAAACATCACAACGTAACTGGATGGCTATAAAGGTGCACTACAGGTATCTCCGAAAGTGTCTGTTGGGTTGGCACGAATCGAGACTGGGATTTGTCACTCCGTATGACGGAGAGGTATCTCTGGGCCCACTCGGTAATGCATCATCATAATGAGCTCAATGTGACTAAGTAGTTACTGGCGGGATCATGCATTACGAAACGAGTAAAGTGACTTGCCGTTAATGAGATTGAACGAGGTATTGGGATACCGACGATCGAATCTCGGGCAAGTAAGGTACCGATTGACAAAGGGAATTGTATACAGGATTGATTGAATCCCCGACATCGTGGTTCATCCGAGTAGATCATCGTGGAACATGTGGGAGCCAACATGGGTATCCAGATCCCGCTGTTGGTTATTGTCCAGAGAGCTGTCTCGGTCATGTCTGCATGATTCCCGAACCCGTAGGGTCTACACACTTAAGGTTCGGTGACGCTAGAGTTGTTATGGGAATTAGTGTGCAGTTACAGAATGTTGTTCGGAGTCCCGGATGAGATCCCAGACGTCACGAGGAGTTCCAGAATGGTCCGGAGGTAAAGATTTATATATGGGAAGTCCTATTTTGGCCACCGGAAAATGTTCGAGATTTTTCGGTATTGTACCGGGAAGGTTCTAGAAGGTTCCGGAGTGGGGCCCGCCTGCATGGGGGGCCCAAATGAACGTGGGTAGTGGGGGAAAGGCCCCACATCCCTGGTCAAGGCGCACCAAGATCCCCCCTTAGAAGGAATAAGATCATATCCCGAAGGGATAAGATCAAGATCCCTAAAAAAGGGGATAACAATCGGTGGGGAAGGGAAATGATGGGATTTCTTTCCCCCACCTTTGACAACGCCCCAATGGACTTGGAGGGCAAGAAACCAGCCCCCTCCACCCCTATATATAGTGGGGAGGCGCATGGGAGCCGCAGCCCTTCCGCTGGCGCAGCCCTCTCCCTCCCCAATACCTCCTCCTCCTGCGTAGTGCTTGGCGAAGCCCTACCAGAGAACTGCAAGCTCCACCACCACGCCGTCGTGCTGCCATAGCTCTCCCTCAACTTCTCCTCTCCCCTTGCTGGATCAAGAAGGAGGAGACATCCCCGGGCTGTACGTGTCTTGAACGCGGAGGCGCCGTTGTTCGGCACTTAGATCGGAATCAACCGCGATCTGAATCGCTGCAAGTACGACTCCTTCATCCGCGTTCTTGTAACGCTTCCGCATCGCGATCTTCAAGGGTATGAAGATGCACTCCCCTCTCTCTCATTGCTAGTCTCTCCATAGATTGATCTTGGTGATGTGTAGAATTTTTTAAATTTCAAAAACGATCCCCAACATATATATAATGTACCCGGTACTTCGGATCGGACCAGGGTTTAACGAGGCCTCTCTTGTCTTCATCAGATATATTTTCCACTGGAGATGTTTGGGCAAGTTCACTGTTAGCCTTGCCTTCAAAGTGAGTTTTCCTCAAGTTATACCGATATTGTCGCAGAGCAGACTTGAAAACATGGGTGCAAGCTTGTCTAGTTGCATCATCTTGGCTATCCAATTTGAACCTCATCTGTTGAAAATTATGGGAGTCACATTATCAGCAACCTAGAAAGTATTGGACAGAGCAAGACGATATTACTAGTTTCCATACATAACCATACTTACAGATAAATGGTCGAGGAAGGTGTTGAACTGGGTTTCGTCTTTGTCATTCCTGTACTGAATCCATGTTGGGAGGATACGTACATGACACCTAACAGCAACCGCTGCCTCTGATACTAACTTGGCTGACTCTGTAGCATCACGTGGCCTTTTTAAACCTGCCTCAAAACGGATCTCCATTCTTCCTCCTCTAGATTTAGTTAACCTATCGAGCGTTATCCCTGATGTTTGTTTCCTCTTGCGCCTAGGTGCTAGTCCAACAACAAACATAGGAAGTGTTAGTGTACATCAAACTGTGAGACTACATATAAAGAAGCATGCAAGTGTAACTTGACTCCAGCAACTACCTTCTTGCTGTTAAAGCTCACAAAGTTCATCTGATCATGCCAACTCATCTTGTGTCAAGAGTGCTTCGGAAGTAGTGTCAGGTGGCAAGGGAGCTTGGGAACGTGCTGCTAGCTGAGTTGACCAACGAGTAAATCGTGCAGCTGGTGGTACTGTGGAAGGTGTTGCAGCAACTAGGGTTGTCTATGCTTGTTTGGTGGCAGCTATTTGTTCCTGTTTGGCTTGTTCTGCAGCTCGTTTAGCACGGGATACCCTGTCGGTACAATTTTCCGCTGGACTTTGACCTTCTATTGCACCATCAGTACTAGCAGAATCTGCAGGATTCTTCTGCTTCCCTTTCTCTGTCGTTCTGTCTTGCTTCCTCTTTCTCCGTGCCATGTTAAGTCAAGCCAACAATAAAAACGAATAACAATTTAGTTCTTCAGAACAAATTGATGCGTGATACAGACGAACTGAACTTTGATGTTAGACAACCACATGATAGGAGGATGTAATATGTAAGAAAAACAGGAGGGCATGATATAACCAGAACTATGATGTGTAAACTAAGCAGATGACATTTCACTAAATTAGAAGGAATGCAATGGAAGGTAGACACCATATGAAAGATGCTACAAATATAGCTCTGCCAAGTTAACAGTATCTCATCATAAATACCGTTTAAACAAATGTGAAGCAGTAAAAGAAATAAACCATATGCAAGATGCAAACAACATCACACTATCAAGTTAAAGGTCTCTCGTCATTAGTGCCATTGCATATTCACAACTTTGCATATTCACAGCTTATGATGTGTAAACTAAGGAGAAGGCATTTCAACAAATTAGAAGCAATGAAAGCTAGACACCATATGAAAGGTGCAACGAATATCACTCTACCAAGTTAAAACTCTCTCGTCATAAGTGTCATTTCAACAAATTAGTAGTACAAGCTAGAAAAGAATGTGAGATGTAACCTATATCACACTCTGAAGTCAAACGTGTCTTATGATAAGTGACTGTTGCAGGTTACACAACAGTAGTAATTTGATGTAAGAACATGGTGTGATAGACAGATATTGTATGTTCTAGAAACAGGAACACGTGTCTTATTCAAGTATAATGTGTAAAATAAGCAGATGGAATTCAACAAAATTAGAAGCAATACAAGCTAGACATCACACATAACATGCAACCACATATAACAGTGCCAAGTTAGAGGGAGCACCGGTGATGGTGCACTAGGGGATACGTGCTCATCATAAACACAACTATGTTGAGTGTCTGTGCATGTGTTGTCTTGGAAATCATCTTGGGGGGATGGAGGAGTAGATACTGTAGAGGCCCTCCGTTTGGAAGGAGCACCTTTATCCGCTGCCTTGATAACTTCCTTCCGCTTTATTGATTTTGAATTGTCAAGTAAAACCGACAAGAAAAAGCAATAAAATTTGCTCTTCAGAACTCATTCATGCATGATACTGACAATCACTACTTTGATGTAAGGCAAACACACGATACCAGGATGGAATATGTACGAAAAACAGGACGGCATGGCATGTTCACAACTGTTTGTGTAAACTAAGCAGAAACCATTCCAACAAATAAGAAGCAATGCAAGCTAGACACCACATGAAAGATGCAACCAATATGACTCTGCCAAGTTAAAAGCGTCCCATCATAAATGGAATTTCAACAAATTAGAAGCAGCGCATGCCATGATCATATGAAAGATGCAACTAATATCGCACTGCATATACTAAAGGTGTCTCATCATATTGATTGATGCGGGATACAAAAAAACAATAGTTTTATGTAAGGACATGCTTAATAGACAGATGTACTATGTACTAAATACAGGAAGGCATGTCACATTAACAGGTATAATGTATAAGCTAAGCAGAATAGCACATGCAGTTTAACCAGATTGGAAGAATTACAATCTAGACACCATATGCAACATGCAACCACATATCACGCTGCCAAGTTAGAGCAAGAACCTGTGATGCTAGTGTAGGGGAAATGCGGTAATCAACTACAGAGCTACGTTCACTATCTTCATCTAGCCTTGCTGTTTCTTGAGAATCATGTCGGGAGGCTGACGCTGCATTCTTTAAATGAGGAGTAATCCACTTGCCTGACTGCCTCATCATAAGTGATTGATGAGGGATACACAAGAACATTAGTTTGATGTAAGAACATGGTTAATACACAGATGTACTAGTATGTACCAAAAACAGAAAGGCATGTCATATTCAAAGGTATAATGTGTAAGCTAAGCAGATGCAATTTAACCAAATTGGAAGCAATACAAGCTAGACATCCGGCTGGAGTGGTGAGCATGATCATCTAGGACCTGAGAGCCTGGTGGGCGGCGGGCTGCTTCGCCACCATCGCGGCTTTTTAGTTGGCTTCCAGGTGATGCCTCTCTTTGCTGGGCTTGTCACTGGCTCGGCCAGTGCCCTGACTAGCTATTTGTCTTCTGGTGCTCACGGGATGGTGGTTCATGTAAAAAATATCTTTCCTTATCTTAACAAAGACCGACTTCGGCCTTTCGAATACAAGCTAGACACCATATGGAACATGCAACCACATATGACACTGTGAAGTTAAAGCAAGCACCTGGGATGGTGGTTCATTGCGAGCGAGGTCATCAACTCCAGAGCTACGTTTACCATCTCCATTTGCTGACACTGCACCTATTATAAGGCTGAAATGTGTCTGGCCTATCCGCGTACGACGCTGGAGCGACTTCTCTCTTTTCTTTTTTGCTTCTCTCATAGCAGGAGAGTCTGAAATACCCTTGCATAAAAACACAATAGTGAGAGTATGGGTGAAGTGTGTGCAGAACTAATGCACTGTAAAAGTAGCAGATAGCAGGTGGCTGAAAAATAAATGACAGGAGACATATGATAGCTCTACAACATTGCATGGCAAAAAAAATTAGATTCTACTCCGTATGATTTTGTAATATATGAGCACAGGAAATGCAGGTACTCCTCCAGCACACTACCACATGTGGTCATATCAAGATAACAGTCGACTGAAAATAAATAGGTCAGTCGATTTTTTTAATGAACCGTCCGATCTATAAGGAACGGGCAGATGGCCTTCGTCTACCTCCCGCCAGTCACTGTTGACGATCTTTCTTGAACCGCCAGCGACCACCGGCCCAGACCCCTGCCTCCGCCGCCGCGCCCTCCCCTCGACCTCACACCACCGCCGTGCTTGGCAGTGCCCCCAGGCCATCCCTTTAATCCCGGCCGACCTCCAGATCGGGCACCAGTAGCTCTAGGCCCCACACGCCCCTAAGATAAACATCGAGGCGCTGCTTCCCCGGCGTAATAGGCGGACTAGCGTCTGTTACGCCGGGGAATGCTCCCGTTAATTGGGAATCAACTGACCAGGAATTGAAATGCAGGGGGGCGACGGACCTCTAGCTAAGGTGAAATAGTATATGAGGAGAAACCTTGTGCATCGTGAGTTACTAGGAACATCTAGTATCAAGAAGAAGCGGTCAACTAGTGTCTTCTGTGGGATGAATACCGTGCAAGCAGACACGTAAGATTTGCACGAATAAGGGAAGAGGAGTACCATTTTCGGTTGCCCGTGTGGTCGCCTCCACATGTCGCGCCGATCTTCTTCTTTTTGCCGGGGAAACCGATGTTCTGGAGGAGGGTGCAGGGTTGGACGAACCCATGGCCTTGTTGACTGTGTTGCCGT
This sequence comes from Triticum aestivum, assembly GCF_018294505.1. Taxonomy (NCBI): domain Eukaryota; kingdom Viridiplantae; phylum Streptophyta; class Magnoliopsida; order Poales; family Poaceae; genus Triticum; species Triticum aestivum. The sequence goes on along the minus strand of NC_057814.1, from coordinate 230,114,952 downwards.
GGCCGTATGTCGGCGGAGGGGAAGCAGATACGAGGCAGCGAAGGACGGCGTAGCAGGAACAGCTCCGGTGCGGTGGAGGGTGGCGAAGTTGGAGCGGCAGCGGTGAGGCGCAGGACGGCGTGGTTGAACTAGCTCGGGTACGGACGGCTCGGCCTCAGCTTCAACTACTAGCCGTGGAGGGCGTTGCGGTTGAGGTTGCGGTGGACGATGACGTCGGGGTATCGGCTCTGGTGTGATGGAGGAGGGCGGCGGTTGATGGGTGGAATGGGGTGGCGGACGGAGGACGCCGGGGTTTCGCGGTTGGTGGAGAGGTAGTTTTTGCGCCTGTCGGTTTCAAAACCGGCGGATCTCGGTTAGGGGGTCCCGAACTATGCGTCTAAGGCTAATGGTAACAGGAGGCGGGGGACACAATGTTTACCCAGGTTCGGGCCCTCTCGATGGAGGTAATACCCTACTTCCTGCTTGATTGATCTTGATGATATGAGTATTACAAGAGTTGATCTACCACGAGATCGTAGAGGCTAAACCCTAGAAGTTAGCCTATGATTATCATTGTTGTTCTTGTCCTACGGACTAAACCCTTCGGTTTATATAGACATCGGAGGGGGCTAGGGTTACACAGAGTCGGTTACAGAGAAGGAGATCTACATATCCGAATCGCCAAGCTTGCCTTCCACGCAAAGGAGAGTCCCACCCGCACACGGGACGAAGTCTTCAATCTTGTATCTTCATAGTCCAACAGTCCGGCCAAAGTATATAGTCCGGATGTCCGAGGACCCCTTAATCCAGGACTCCCTCAGTAGCCCCTAAACCAGGCTTCAATGACGATGAGTCCGGCGCGCAGATTGTCTTCGGCATTGCAAGGCGGGTTCCCTCTCTGAATACTCCATAGAAGATTTTGAACACAAGGATCGTGTCCAGCTCTGCAAAACAAATTCCACATACCACCGTAGAGAGTACAATATTCCACAAATCTAATCCGCTGACAACTTTTCCTAACGTGACACCACGCCTTGACCCGGTCTTTATTCGAACCGTTCTCCCTAACCAGCTACTGCGCATGCTGCGAGGCGGTTTTATGGGCATGTCTTATCGAAGCAGAGATCGTGTCCCCCTATCTCGGGATTCTCATCAATACGGGTATGGGTAATCCAACCGCATCTTCAGCGCGACGCTTGGGGAATAAGCGAGTTTACCGGGCAAGTGGGGAGGCGCTGGATCCCTGCCGCGTTCATAAGGAGATAAGGACTCCCCTTTTCACCCACGCCTTCTTCTTCTGCTTATCCATTCCCCTTCGCTCGAGCCCCAGCGCCCAAGCGTTCGTCTTCTCCGCCCATAAAGGCCTTCCAAAATGTCTGGATCGTGTCCCCCTACCGTCTGGGAGAAGGATATCAAAAAGCTTCGGGAGGCCGGGTATCTGGCTCAGAAAATCAGCCACCGTCTCCCGACGGTAGGACAGATCGTCCCTACTCCGGAACCCCACGAGAGGGTTGGTTTCCTCCCTCATTTTGTCCGTGGGCTGGGGTTTCCCCTCCACCCATTCGTTTGCGGCATCATGTATTACTATGGGATCGATTTTCATGATCTATCCCCGAATTCCTTCCTCAACATCTCGACGTTCATCGTCGTGTGCAAGGCCTTTCTCCGCATCTCGCCACACTTCGGCTTATGGCTGAAGATCTTTAATGTGAAGCCCAAGGTAGTGGGCGGTGAGCACGCTGAGTGCGGAGGCGCCATAGTGAGCAAGATGCCCAACGTCACATGGCCAACAGGTACTTTCAATGGTTCCGTCAAAGGGTGGCAGCAGCAGTGGTTTTACATCACTGAGCCGCACGGCACGAAATGGGCCGCTGCTCCTGAATTCCGATCCGGAGCCCCCCTGCGGCTTACGTCCTGGCCCAAGAAGGGCCTGGATTGGTCTTCATCCGACGAGCTGTCAGCGCTCCAGACGCGCATCACGGATATGGAAGACAAGAATATCAAACTTGTCAATGTAGTCCAGGTGATGTTAGTTCGCCGGATCCTTCCTTGTCAACACCGGGCTTGCGATTTATGGGAATTCGATCCGGCCAAGCACCAGACCCTGCGAGCTCTTTGGCTCCTCAGACAAAGACATCTGGAAGGTGCTTTTTAAGTCCGGCAAATCATGGCCGGACTCAGCCGAGGACCGCGGGTACCACCTGTCCCTCCCCGCAAGTTCGGTAAGCCATTATAAGTTTTATTCGCATAACCCAAGGGAAACGCTTAATGTGTTTTCCACAACTCTCCTACGGCTGGACGAAGAAGGCGGGGCGGATCTACTGTCCGGCCCCGCTACCTGGAGAACCGGCCGACCCACTTCTAACGAAGATGCTAGTCCTGGCGCCCTACAAGGCGCCGAAGAAGAAGGCCGAGCAAGAGGCCAAGAAGACCAGGGGCGGCCTCCGTTATCGTGGCGCCTCGGACACGATATCCGAAGACTCCAATGCCCGTTCTTCCTCCGAAGAGGACGAGGAGGAGGGGGAAGATGAATCCCCAGTGGGGGGAAGAAAGAAAAGGACAGCCTCCACATCCTTGGAGGCCGAGTCACCTAAGAAGGGAAAAACTCCTCTTCCAGAGGAGTCCACCACCGCTGATAGCAGCCCAGAGTGGGATCCCAGGGCTGAGCCCCCGGTGAACTCGTGAGTATATAAAATCCGAACATGTTTATGCGTCCAGACTCATCATGGCATAATATTTTAATCTGGGCCATACTTTTTGTAGTCCGGCGAGTCCCCCCGCCGAGCAATCCTCGTCAGAGGATTTGCTAGGCTCGGATGCTATGGAGAGCGGGACACCCCCGAAGGCCCCTTCCCCCAAACATGTGAATGACACCGAGGCTTCATCCCAGGAGGACCCAGGCCAAGTAGGGGGGAAAGATTGCAAAGTTGGTGCCAGGAGGTCAAACTTCAGGGGCCGGACACATGGGAGAGAAGGCTCCCATGGGCGTCGTCAGCGGGAGCCATCTTGAATTCGGCCCCCAGCCGGACGCAATTCCGGAGACCAATATGGTTCTAGAATCAGGCAGGCGGCCTCCCTCGGCTAGAGGGGGTGTACCTGTTCCACCGGCAATCTCTGTCCAACCAGAGGTGCTGGATACTTTATTGGCGGCGCTGAAAAGCGCTTATATCGTCGATGAACACCGTGCCCTTATGGGTGCGGTGATTGAGAAGATTCAGTCTGCGGAGAGTGGACTGAATGAAGCCTGTATTAGCCTTATAAGAGGCTTTGAGGTATGTTTTATGAGGTTTCAAAGAGTGTCACAGTATAGATAGTAGCCCCTGATACACTGTTCGGTGAGAGAAAGAACTGGACAGAGGATCAAATCTATGTTCGCAGGAGACTCACTTGATGACATTTACCTCTCCTCTTTTATAAACAGGCGTCTGTAGCGACTGCTGCCTCTCATACTGCGGAGGTCTCCGGACTAAATCAAAGTCTGGAGCGGGCCACAGAAGAATTGGGCTAGTTGAAAAGGTAGTTGGAGGATAAACAAGGTATGCACAAACCTTGCTCACGTTCAGTGCAAACGAATTTAAAATATGTTTTATGATTTGCGCCAGGGGCGATGACCGAAGTCGAGGCTCTTAAGAAGGCTGTTGCCGAGGCCGAGGAAAAGGCAGCCGCAGAGCGGGCTCTTCGTGAGAAGCACGAGGCCAGGGTTATTGAAGCTGAGCAAGAGCTTCAAGAGGTCGTGAAAAGATGCGAGGCCTTGGAGCAGAGTCTAATGGAGAAAGAATCCGAACTTACCAAGGCTCATCAGGCCGCATGCGATGCCCAGGGGGAAACCCAAGGTGCCCTGCAGGAGATCCAAGAGGCGAGGAAGATCGCGGCGGGTAAGGCTTGTTCCATGTAAGGCAAGTATTTGGGGAGAAAATCATGTTTCTAATCTTGAGTTCGGATTTCTCCAGGGGTATTTGCGGAGCTGCCACGCAGCATATCTGATGCCGCACAATTCTACCGAGCCGAAGAAAGGAACACTGCAGATGAGCTCTTCTGGTCGTAGTATCTGGCACCGAATTATCCGGTGCCTTTTGCCGATCAACTGAAGCAGCTGATCGAACTGCATAAGGCGGCCGAGCTAGCCATGAAGGATTTGATTATCCGGCTATGGCCCGCCGAGCCGATTCCAAGCAGCTCCTTCGGGCTCGTGAAGCGGCTTGTGAGTGCCTGCCCTCGACTGGACGTCGTCAAGCGGTCGGTCTGTATAGAGGGTGCGCGAATGGCCTTCGCCCGCGCAAAGGTGCACTGGGGGAAGATGGATGCTGAAAAGCTGGTGACCGAGGGACCGCCGGAGGGAAAGGAGCACCGCAAGCCTGAGTTATATTATGAAAGTGTCCTGAAAGGATCCTGCCTTGCGGCGGAGCAATGCACCAAGGACATTATATTTCCATGAATACAATCATGTTGTCCTCTGTAATGTTGAACAAGGTCATTTCTATTATTTATTGCCTGTTATATGAAAGTTTATCCTCCTGCGCGGCCGTTTTATATATTAATCCTGAGAGTTGGCCAGTCGTCGGCTTCTGCCCCCACGTAGGAAGTACGGGGGTGTTCGGGATAAACCTGATCACTCTTTATCCCAGTTTTGGGTCCTTCGAAGGAGGTGTTCAGCACAACGAACCAGGCAATCGGACTATAGGGCTTTATCACTCTCACTTAGCCATAGGAGCTTTAGAAAAGGAAGGTAGGCGCAGCCCCTGGTGTTCGGAAGACCGCACGAGGGGCTCTATAAGCACCTGATCGGAAGAAAAGCCGATCCATCGCACGCTGCATTGGTTATGGCATTATGCGGAGGAATCCTTAAAGATTTTACAACCTCTCGAACAGCTGACTAGCTCTCACCGTATCATGATAGTCAGTTTTCGGCTTTCTCTACTGAGGTGCTCGTCCGGAAGAACCGGGACACAATCGCAGTAGTTCTCCCTGTGCCGCCTTAGCCGATATAGCGGAACGTAAGGCAGCAAAACATGGGAGCCGGGCAAACCCAACATTTGACCCAAGACATGATTCGGAGCTGATGCATATAATGCTATAAGTTCGGGGTGCCGAACTACCATGAAGGTGTTCGGACTTTATTGCCGTATTATGGGTAAAACGAAGCCCCTGGCATATTAAGGCATATCGCGGTGTACGGATGCCATTTGACAAAAGAGTTTCAATAAGAGATAACGGCAGATAAGCGTCATATAAATCCACATGTTGTATTTGAATAATACGTCGATGCGTATGAGTACATGTAAAGTAATAAAAAGAGAAAGTGACTGCGGAACATACTGAGACCAGGCGGGAAGAAGCTGTGTGCGGATTCGGAGTGCAGTCGGATGGTCATCGAGGGGAATATCTAAGGGTTCCCTTGCGCGTTCGAGTTGTTTCCATATCGCCGGTCCTGGCCTGGGCAAAAATGAACCTATAAAGAAAATGCAAGAAATGTTTGTGTGCCACAGAGCGGTTGAGCCGCAGTATGTGGCCTGTCCTGGGTTTTGCCGGAGTGTTTAATTGAGCTCTGGACGAGCCGGGCTATCCTGCCTCGAAGTAGTTCAGACTCCTTTGACGGTGTCCGGGAGCTTGGCCGTCGACTCAAGGTTCGATTGAAAGGTGCCACTCATTGCTTCTGCTGTTAAAGCAGCGGTAGGTACCGATGGGGAGTTCGGCCTTGCCATTAACCATGATGACGTCGCGCGGACCGGGCATCTTGAGCTTATGGTAGGCATAATGTGGCACCGCGTTGAATCGAGCGAACGCGGTTCGTCTGAGCAGTGCCTGATAATCACTGCGAAAGCGGACGATATCGAAGATTAACTCTTCGGCACGGTAATTGTCCGGTGATCCGAAGACTACCTCAAGGGCGATGGAGCCTGTACAGCTGGCCTCCACACCTGGTATAATACCTTTAAAGGTGGCTTTAGTGGGCTTGATCATCGAATGATCGATACCCATCTTGCGCATTGTGTCCTGGTAAAGCAGGTTTAGACTGCTGCCTCCATCCATAAGGACTCGTGTGAGATCGAACCCGTCAATTATTGGGTCGAGGACTAGTGCGGCTGAATTGCCCTGATTGGTATTAACTGCACGATCCGTGCGGTTGAAGGTGATCGGCCCTTTATATTGTGGGGCGACTGGTTCCGTTAAGTCGACATCCCTAAGGGTGCGCATCTGTTCCAGGTTGGGAATGTGGGTGGCGTTTATCACGTTCACCGATTTGATTTGCGGGGCAAATTTCTTTTGCCCTCTTGTATTCGGTGATCTGGGATCCTCGTCGCCATCATCGCTTTGAGACCCCTTCTCCTTGTTTTTGGCACCTAATCTGCCGGCTTGTTTGAAGACCCAGCATTCCCTGTTGGTATGATTGGCTGGTGTTCCTGGGGTGCCATGAATTTGGAATGGACGCTCGAGTATTTGGTCCAGACTGGACAGGCCCGAATTGTTATTTTTGAATGGCTTTTTTCGCTGACCGGACTTAGAGCCACTGAATCCGGCATTGACTGTCATGTCTTCGGTGTTATCACCATTTTTGCGACGCTTGTGTTTCTTGCGTCGGGGTTTGCCGTTGCTATCTCTGGCCTCTAATGTGCCAGGATTGCTTGCTATGTTGTTGCTACAGGCCAACCAGCTATCCTCGCCCGCGCAAAAGCGGGTCATGAGTGTCGTGAGGGCTGCCATGGATTTTGGCTTCTCTTGGCCGAGGTGTCGGGCAAGCCACTCGTCACGGATGTTATGTTTAAAGGCCGCTAGGGATTCGGCATCCGGACAGTCGACAATTTGGTTCTTTTTAGTTAGGAACCGAGTCCAGAATTTCCTGGCTGACTCTCTGGGCTGTTGGGTTATGTGATTTAAATCATCAGCGTCCGGTCGTCGCACATAAGTGCCCTGGAAGTTGTCCAGGAATGCATCTGCCAGGTTCTCCCAACTTCCGATGGAATTTGCCGGCAAGCTATTCAGCCAATGCCGAGCCGGCCCTTTGAGTTTTAGTGGGAGATACTTGATGGCGTGTAGATCATCCCCGCGGGCCATGTGAATGTGGAGGAAGAAATCCTCTATCCATACCGCGGGGTCTGTAGTACCATCATATGATTCAATGTTCACGGGTTTAAACCCTTCTGGGAATTCATGATCCATTACTTCATCAGTGAAGCATAGGGGGTGTGCAGCGCCTCTGTGCCGGGCTATATCACGACGCAGTTCATACGAGTCTGGTCTGCTGTATTCGGCCCGGCCGGATTTGCTTTTAGTATATCCGGCGTGACGGTCGTCGTCACGCGTTGGGGCGCGCCCCCGTGATCCGTAGATCGATCTTGTATGTCCTGCTTTGTTTTCCAATATGTCTCGCAGGTCCTGCGTGTAGCCCCGGGCCTTGGTGTTTTTGTTTGACTGGCGACGGGGTGCGGGCTGGACTTCGGGCTGATACGCAGCTTTGTCTCATCCACGAGGTGGCCGGTCAGCCGCATCATACGCTGGTAGTGTAGGCTTTAATGCTTCCTCCTCGAGTTGGGGTAGCAACCTGCGCTTTGGGTAACTTTTGGTTGGGCGCTCGAGTTCGTATTCCTTGGCTGCCAGGACCTCGGTCCATCTATCTGCTAGCAGATCTTGATCAGATTGAAGCTGCTGCTACTTTTTCTTCAGGCTTTTTGCTGTGGCTATAAGCCGGCGCTTGAAGCGCTCCTGCTGGACGGGATCCTCAGGCACGATGAATTCTTCGTCGCCGAGGCTCACCTCGTCTTCGGAGAGGGGCATGTAATTGTCATCCTCTGATTCTCCGTCTGTCGCCTGTTCCTTAGGGCTAGCTTGCCCATCATCCCGCTCGAAGCCTGGCTGGGGGGGATTGTCATCGTCTTCGGCACTATCCGCAGCGTTATTGTCTCTTGTGCCGGTATCACTGCTTTTGCTATGGCGGGGCTTAGAGCGGTGCCGATGACGCCGGTGCTTAGATTGCTTCTCGAGGGGATTATCCTCTGTTGCCTTATTGCCATCGCTTTCTTTGGGGGTGTCCACCATATATATATATATATATATATATATCATGTGATGAGGTGGCTGTCCAGCGCCCTGTGGGCGGTGGTTCCTGTTCTTCTCCTGCATCGTCGTCCATACCATCGATGTCTTCGGAGCCGAAATCAAGCATGTCGGTTAAGTCGTCGACAGTGGCTATTAAGTGGGTGGTGGGTAGGGAATGAATTTCTTCGTCGTCCGCTTCCCACTCAAGCCGGACATAGTTCGGCCAAGGGTCTCCTGACAAGGAGAGAGACCTCAATGAATTTAGCACGTCGCCCAAGGGCGAGTGCTGAAAGATATCCGCGGAGGTAAACTCCATGATCGGTGCCCAATCAGATTCGCTAGGCACGGATGCAAGCGGTTCGGAGCCTGTGGCCGGGGACAAATTCAAGGGTCCGATGACACAGGTCTCATAGGAGGTGAAGTCAGTATTCGGCTCTATCGCTGCTGAGTGTGCGGCCTCCGTGGCGGGGTCCATCCACCCATCCTCGGATGGCACGATCTGCTCCGGATTGAGGGCCGGAGTAGCCGCAGGTGTGATCTGCGGAACACCGTCCGACGGCAGAGCTAAGTCATGCTCGCCGTGACTGTGCGGCACACCTGACATGGGCTCGAATCCGTCGAAGATCAAGTCTCCGCGGATGTCGGCTGTATAGTTCAAGCTTCCAAACCTGACCTGATGGCCAGGGGCGTAGCTATCGATCTGCTCCAGATGGCCAAGCGAGTTGGCCCGCAGTACGAAGCTGCCGAATACGAAGATCTGTCCGGGGAGACAAACCTCACCCTGGATTGCATCGTTGTCGATGATCGAAGGAGCCATAAAGCCTTTATCGTGACGGCACAGTGGAACTCTCAATGAAAGCACCAATGTCGGTGTCAAAATCGGCGGATCTGGGGTAGGGGGTCCCGAACTGTGCATCTAAGGCTAATGGTAATAGGAGGCGGGGGACACAATGTTTACCCAGGTTCCGGCCCTCTCGATGGAGGTAATACCCTACTTCCAGCTTGATTGATCTTGATGATATGAGTATTACAAGAGTTGATCTACCACGAGATCGTAGAGGCTAAACCCTAGAAGTTAGCCTATGATTATGATTGTTGTTCTTGTCCTACAGACTAAACCCTCCGGTTTATATAGACACCGGAGGGGGCTAGGGTTACACAGATTCGGTTACAGAGAAGGAGACCTACATATCCGAATCTCCAAGCTTGCCTTCCACGCAAAGGAGAGTCCCACCCGGACACGGGACGAAGTCTTCAATCTTGTATCTTCATAGTCCAACAGTCCGGCCAAAGTATATAGTCCGGCTGTCCGAGGACCCCTTAATCCAGGACTCCCTTAGTGCCCACGGAGTACGAATGGGGAATCAGACGGGTGGGCGGGGGGACGGGGGGAGAACCATGTTTCGGTCTGGGACGCGCTTGTTTTTGGCTTTTTTGAACAGAAGATGGGACGCGCTTGTTTGAAATTTGGGGAAGTACAAACTTTGCCCCCCTCTTATATTTCGGACCTACTGCGGGTCGGGGGTAGGATAGTAATCCTAGGTGTCCCAAA
>NC_057814.1:229792821-229805269 GCF_018294505.1 Triticum aestivum | reverse complement strand
GGGGGGGGGGGAATACGACTGGTCATCTCTCTCTGAATCCTCCTCTGAGGAGCTATCTGTAACCAGCAAGAAATCTGCATCGACAGGTAGCACTGACTGCTCAGAAGACCTTGTTTTCACTCCAGATTTTCCCATGACCGACTCAAATGGCTGATGCACAGGAAGAGTAGATGAATGTATAAACATTGTTGACAAATGGAATACATTATGGAAAAAATATGGCACAATACAATTCACATATACAATGACTGGCTAAACAGGATGGCATTGCATGATTTACGTATATGATGCCTGGCTAAAGAAGATGGCATTGCATAATTCCCATATACTCCCTCCATTCCTAAATATTTGTCTTTTTAGAGATTTCAAATGGACTACCACATACGGATGTATATTGACATATTTTAGAGTGCAGATTCACTCATTTTGTTCCGTATGTAGTCACTTGTTGAAATCTCTAAAAAGACAAATATTTAGGAATGGTGGGAGTATGATATAGAAACCAAACAGGTGGCATTCACACAAAGCAAATCTAAACTAAGATGATGACATATAAGATGTATAATGTAAGCAATGCAAGGCGCCATATGCATGATATGACCAACATCAGCATGCCAGGTTAGCGCAAACACCTCAGGTGGTAAACAGGCGTGGTCGGCTCCTTCTGAATCTCTATCTGAACAGTTATCTTCCTCTGGAATACAATCTGGAAATGCAGGAGGGGGGCACTTCGCCCACCATGGAGCGGCGTCTGCATGACATTATATTCGCACGCAACGGTCTTCTCTTTTTCTCTACATGTTTAGTACAATTGTGTACAATATCTGACATGCATAATAAAAAAATAGTTAGATTTTGTAAGGCCTAAGGGGTGCATGCAAAAATCAAGACTGATGGTAGCAAACGAGTGGATGGATCCAAAACTAATGATAGCAGGTACATTATAGCTTCAGTTTAAGAAGATAGACAATGGCTCATCTATTGTTTGTTGCCCACCCAACATGAACCACATAGAAGACCCCAGATGAACCAGATAGTAGACAGATACTATTTGTTGCTGGCTCGATATGAGACCCATGGGCAATTCAAAACTCAAGATTGAACGATAAAGTAGCAGGTAATAATAACCGATGTATAACGTAAGCAAACATGAAAGACTGCGACCTCTCTTCCAGAACTGTGTAGTCCTCAGGTTCATCTGCTCAGTCGATGATGGTAATGCAGTTGGCGTGGCTGCCGGCAACGGGGAAGATGATCTGAGGCGGCGAAAGGAAGTCTGCAGGGGGGATCTCTGCTGCAGTGAACGCTTCTGTCGATGGTGCACCTCAGGTGGGGTGGATGACGGCACGGCAGGAGCAGGACATAACACACAGAGTTTTCTTTGACGCCTATCTGAAAATGAAGTAAATTTGTAAGGGCTCCTTAGAATTGGAGGATTCTATAAACGCAGGGACATGAAAAACACAGGAATAGGATAGGAATGCACGTGCAAAATAGAGCATTTGGAAACATAGGATTTCAGTCAACCTGGGTGTTTGGCTCACATGAATTGGAAGAACAGAGGAATGGAGAAACAAAGTGATGCGACGAGTGTACAACCTCTTTGGCACAGCCTTGTGGACCTCAGCATCATTGGGTTGGACGTGGAGGATGGTGATGATGCTGGTGTGACTGTCGGAGGCGGGGAAGAAGATCCGAGGCCGCTGTGATGGACGGTTCCGTCGTTGGAGCAGCTCCGCTAAGGTGTACGACGACGAGGCTGAAGCATGACAAGACAAACAACATTAATCTGAAGTGGGACCCTAATATCATCTGCAATAGATGATGTAAAATACATCACCAAAAAGTGCTAGATGTAAAACGCATCAGCCGCGCCACGGCCGCTCCGACAGATGCTGTAAGTACTGTTCACTCTGAACTTAACTGAAGAAAATGAACTTCATAGTCGAAACTGAATTTGACTGTCGAAACTGATTGAACTAGCAACAGAGCATTGCAATAGATGTTTAGGGCGTTCAAGCACTAGTAGTAGAGAAGCAGTGATCTAAATCAGCAGACGCTCGAGCAGGGAACGCACTAGCAGAGAGCAAGTCGTGCAGTAGCACCGCGAGCGAGTGCTAAAGCAGCAACTCCTGTAGCTGCCGGAAGTCATGCAGCAGCAGCAGCGCAAGCGAGAGCAAGAGCAGAGCAGCATCATGAACGAAAGCAGGAGTAGTGCAGCAGCGCGACCGACAGCAAGAACAGAGCCGCAGCGCGAGCGAGAGCCGGAGCAGCTGCAACTAGTGCCGTTGTGGAAGTCACCGCCGAGGAAGCAACGACATGGGGGAGAGACGCCATGGATGATGTGGCCGGCGACGGCGCCGTCGATGGAGACACGCCATGTCTGCTCGGTATCGAGCACCGGTAGCCCCGTGAGATCGAATAAAAGATAAAATGCAGCGGTGAGTGCAGAACCTCCTTGGTGGCGCCGAGTTGGCCTCGGCTTCATCGGAGGAACTGGTGAGGGTGCTGCGGTTCCGGTGGGGCAGGTCAAGATGGCACTGTGGGGATTGAGGTGGCGCGATAGACGAGGCGAACGTCAGGGCAGCTCCTTGGAGGTGGAGGACGGGGCGGCTGATCCGGCGGGACGACGAGATCGACAACGGATCCTCATCCGGTGCGGTGGATGAGGGACGGCGAGCTGTTGCGGTGGACGACGTAGCCGGGGAAGAGTCTCCGGCTGGGCGGCGGTCGGGAGGCCGACGGAGGAGCGTGGGGTTTCGCGGGTTTTGGCGGCCTCGGTGTACGAATGGGGGGGGCGAAGGGGGGGCAAGCTTAGGGACGCGCTTGTCTGAAATGTAGGGTAAGTTACCAGCGTACCCCCACAGGTTTTGACACCGCGACGTGGAGCTTCATTTCCGGCTGAGGGGTAGAAGGGGGATTTCGCGTGTCTGGGCTGCGGGAGCGATTTCGGATGAGGAGGGAGTTCTCGCGCGCGTCCAAATTTCGGGATAACAAGGCGCGGCGCGGGTTGAAGAAGCGGGAGTTTCAAAGCAGGTGAGACAAAAGATACTCGAGCTTGAAAATTTCGGGATAACAAGGTGCGGATTCCTTGTTCGGCAGAACAAACTTAACGTGTAAAAAAAACAATTCATACAAGACACAAGAGAGTCATGTCCCCTTTTACTATATTGCTATAGATGCCATTGAAAAAACTACAAGAAAAATGTAAGAAAAATCGGGAGAACAAGATTACCCTGCACAGTACCAAATCGATTCGTACTTCCCTCAACAACAACAAAACAAATCAATTCCCACCAAAGAAAGAGTAATGTCCCTTTTTATATGATTACAGATGCCATGATCTCGAATTTCAATTTTTGAATCCACGTTATGTTGAATTCGAATATATCGTTAGGTGACCTTGCGGTTTATAATTGATGTAGTCGTACATTTTGATCTTCCATCATATATGAACATTTTACTCCACCATGTGAACATATATATTGTCGTCTACCATATGGACTAAATTTGAATCAATTTTCCTTATTTGAATACGATTGTTGTCAAGTTATACAATAATTTAAATATTATCTTGATAACAAAAAACATACATATAGCAGTAATCATATTTCACTATGAACTACATGTACCATACACTCTCCAATTCAAATATTTGTATCAATTTTATGTTGAATTCAAATCATAGTACATTATTGGTCTAGGTAGCGAGATGTTTGGGATAATCAAAACCCTATTTTCATACGTATAATGGCTGAATTGGGACAAGTTTTGGTATAAGCCTCTTGCAAAACCGGAGTTTCTCTCAACAAGCCTCGTGGTTCCGAGAGGGAACGTGTCACCTTTGTGTGCGAAACGATATACGCTGCCTCCCTCCTGATTTTATTTACAGAGGCAACATAGAACTATATAAGTGCCCTGTTAAATTTTGGAATTATTTCGGGTTCATTTAGCCTTTTTATACATTAATTGAGTTTCTGGACTTTTAATGTGCATAATATAAATATGAATTGCATGCACATGCTCCGGTGCACCAAAGTGGGTTGAAAAATCACATGTGTGTCCTTGGTTGAATTTCTAGGTCCCATGGAAGAAATGAGAATGAAATTCAAACATCTGGGCGTCATGACTCGGCCGATAACATCGAGAAACTTTGATTTTAAATTCATGTAAATCCAAAACTCGCCTGGAAATCATGAAACTTGGCATGGTGTCATGTCATGGCACTAACATGTTGTGGTAAAAAATTGGGCCGATTTGGAAGCTCGTGGTTCTAAGAGGGAACGTGCCACCTTTGAGTGTGAAACGATATACGCTGCCCCCCCCCTTGAGTTTCTTAACAAAGGCAACATAGAACTACATTAGTGCCCTGTTAAATTTTGGAATTATTCCGGGTTCGTTTGTCATTTTTTATACATTAATTGAGTTTCTGGTCATTTAATGTGCATAAGTCAAATTTGAACTACAAGCACATGCTATCGTGCACCAAAGTTGGTTGAAAAATCACGTTTGTGTCCTCGGGTGAATTTCTAGGTCCCATGCAAGAAATGAGAATAAACTTAAAACATCTGGGCATCGTGGCTCGGCCAAGAACATTGAGAAACTTGGTTTTAAAATTCTTGTAAATCCAAAACACGTCTGAGAATCATGAAACTTGGCATGGATGTCATGTCATGGTACTGCCATGTTGTGGTAAAAAAATTGGCCGAATAGGAACAGATTTTGGTATAAACTTCTTGCAAACCGAAGCTTCTCTCAAGAAGGCTCGTGGTTCTGAGAGGGAACGTGCCACCTTTGAGTGCGAAACGATATACGTTGTCCCCCTTGAGTTTATTTACAAAGGCAACATAGAACTACATGAGTGCCCTGTTAAATTTTGGAATTATTCCGGCTTCGTTTGGCCTTATTTACACATTAATTGAGTTTTTGGTCATTTAATGTGCATAATACAAATTTGAACTACAAGCACATGCTCCCGTGCACCAAAGTTGGTTGAAAAATCACATTTGTTTCCTCGGGTGAATTTCTACTCCCTCCTTCCATCTATATAGGACCTAATGCGTTTTTCGAGGCTAACTTTGACCAAACGTTAGAGCAATAATATATGACATGCAACTTACACAAAGCATACCTTCAAATTTGTATGTCAAAGGAGCTTCCAATAATATAATTTTCATAGTATACATCTCATGTGCTATTAATCTTGACAATAGTCAAAGGCTGTCTTGAAAAACACATTAGGCCCTACATAGATGGAAGGAGGGAGTAGGTCCCATGCAAAAAATGAGAATAAAATTCAAACATCTGGGCATCGTGGCTTGGTCGAGAACATTGAGAAACTTGGTTTTAAAATCATGAAACTTGGCATGGTGTCATGTCATGGTAGTACCATGCCGTGGTAAAAAAAATTGGCCGAATAGGAACAAATTTTGGTATAAGCTTCTTGCAAATCGGAGCTTCTCTCAAGAAGGCTCGTGGTTCTGGGAGGGAACGTGTCACCTTTGTGTGCATAATTCAAATTTGAAATACAAGCACATGTTCTAGTGCACCAAAGTTGGTTGAAAAATCAGGTGTGTGTCCTCGGGTAAATTTCTAGGTTCCATGCAAGAAATGGGAATGAAATTCAAAATTCTGGGCGTCGTGGCTGGGTTGGAGACATTGAGAAACTTAGTTTTTTAATTCCTGTAAATCCAAAACACGCATGAAAATAATGAAACTTGGCTTGGTGCCATGACATGGCACCAACATGCTGTGGTAAATTTGCAGTCCGATTTGCAAAGGCGCACACATTAACAATCAACAAAGTCATTTTGGAACAAGTGCTGTCACGTTACAATCGGAAACACAAGTATTATTGAAACCGTGGGCGTTCTACTTACTAGTACCATTTATGTGCCGCCACGCGTCCCCATTTTTTATTGCTAGGAGGCGCCATGCAGGGTAGCTATTTGAGTATGAGAGGCGTGTGATCAGACCCCTACGCGTGCTTATCGGGAGGAGAGCCCTTTGACCTCCATCCGTCGTCCACCTCTCTCCCAAGGTCTCCATTAATGGCGCCCGAGCCTCTGTTTAATGGCGTGGCTATGTCTCACTCGACTGAGATTTAAGAGAGAAAAAAGAAAATCTGAAAGCACGGATCTTGTTGTAAGATCCGACGAACCTATATAGCATCTACTGCGACTTATAGCAAGACTAATGAATATATAAGGATGATTAATTTTTTTTGATCAAAAAAGGGCTTGCCCCTTCCGATTTTCATTACTGAAAACCACCACAATTCACAAGAAGTTCAGCACAACTCCAGCCTAACACGAAGGACTAAAAGCTACCAGATTGAAATCGCAACATCCCAAGAGGCCAACAAAGGCCAAACATCCGCGCTAGAACCCAACATTTCACAACCGACGACACAATCCACATCCTAAACCGATTATTACATCAAAAGAAACCAGGAAACTGAAGGAAGCCCAGCAGCAACTAGAAGAATAGCAACGCCAGGGTCGCCACAGCAAGAGTTTTCTTCATTCCAGCCTCACAACATTGATCTTCCACAGAAAGATAAGGACGATTAATTGTCTTACATAATTAGAAAGATAATTAAAAAAGCCACATGCGGCTACGCCCGAAATACACAAGGGCAAGAGAAGAAGGAAGACAAGGATCTAGCTCACTGATCTCTACTTTCTTGATGCGTTGCTGCAGGCCACGGGAACTAGTCTCCGCGGCGAGCGGCGATGAGCTCTTTCATGTCCTCAAGACGCTGCTTGAGAACATCCATGGATTCCTCCACCAGCCTTTGGCGCTCGTTGCGGAGCATGTCATTCTCGTCCATAAGTTTCTTAACGATGACGCCGGTCCTCTTCAACAAGGCACTGGTCTCCTCCTGCTGGTCTGCACTTCGGACGATCTTCTCCCTCAGCAGGTCGCGCTCGGCCCGGGGCCTCTCATTGCCCTCCCTTAGTTGCCGGATGACGCCGGTAGCCTGTTCAAACGAGGCTTTCATGTCGTCCAGCAACCTCACCCAGCCGGAGATTTGATCCATCTGGCTATGGACGATCGCATGCATGCGCCTGTAACAGTCGTCGCCTGCCCGTGAGAAATTTTCCCAGGCCGCCGCGGCGCGGCGGGACATCTCTGCTGCATTCGTGGTGCGGCGGGACATCTCTGCTGCTTCCGCGGCGCGGCCGGAGCAGTCTGCTGCATCGACGGTGCGGCGGGACCTCCGTGCTGCTTCAGCGACGCGACGGGACCTCTGTGCTGCTACTTCCGTGCGGCGGGACATGTCGGCTGCTCTCGCAGCGAGGCGGGACATCTCTCGTGCTTCCGCTTCCATGCTCGCCCCTCCCTGGTGGCAATCTCTCGACCCAGAACTCACGCTGGCCATGGCAGACGCAAGGGAAGGATGCTAAATGACTTGTTTGTTTTTGTGGATGAGGAGTTGAGGAGGAATGTGCAGTCATCTTGGCATACTAGTATTTATAACCGAGTACTAATACGCTCCTAAGTGGGAAACCATTTAGGTTGTGATCGGTGTGAACATGTTTGCAATACAATATAGCATGGTACTAATACGCTCCTAAGTGGGAAACCGTTTAGGTTGTGATCGGTGTGAACAGGTTTGCAATTCAATATAGCGTGGAGTAATTTGGAATGTGACGAGACGCAAGCTCAAAATTTATTGACGGTTCTAGTTTCGAAGTGCGGCACTATTCCCGGATGGAGTACTTCTTTTTTTACTCCCTCCTTTCCGGTTTTATAGGCTTATCTCAAAATTTTAGTTTTTCCATTTTATAAGGCTCAATTTGGTTGTTCCCCAACACATGTTCAGATTCCAAGGTGCATTAAATCATTGCATGCAAGTATTAAGAGAAAATTGACCAATGCATGTACTTTATGCATGCATGCATTGCAATTAATGCATTGATAAACATAATTTTTTGAGAAAAACAAGAGCATTAATTAGGTGCTTTTGCAAACTACAAAAAATATTCCACCACTCACCATCTTGGTTGGTGAGATTTTTGAATTAAGCCCTATAAACCGAAAAGGAGGGAGTACTGCTGTGTACGTGCAATAACTGGCACCGTCGTATACATATCTTACGGTTAATGGGGCGTTCGACAGGAATAGCCGCGTGGAGAGCTCTAGGCTAGTCTTTTTTCAGACACATTAAACCTATCTCTCGAGACTTCTCGCACGCACCATCGTGCCACCCACAAAAACTTGTACTCTGAGTTTAGTAGTACGTTATACAGGAAGATAAGAGGTGCACGCAAACACTCGTCCTCTCACACACACGTCTATTTTTTCTCGAAAAGGAGGATGATGACCCCCGGCCTCTGCATCTGGGAGTCACACACGCATCTGTAGCTACGAATTGTAGTGTTCTCAACCATCCGATTGGCTTTATCATGGATGTACCTATATACTAAAACATGTCTAGATACATCTATATTTTGACAAATGGAAGGCATGTATTGTGGAACGGAGGGAGTGCTTGTCATCAAAATGGATAAAAAGGGACGTATCTAGAACTAAAATACGTCTACATACATCTCCTTTTATCCATTTTGATGACAAGTAGTACTTCTTACCCAAAGGAACTTTATATCCAACAGACACAAAATATCCGTTCGACTGTTGGAAATTACTGATCTGATGTCGAAGTAATTGCTGCATCGCCACCAAAACCCTCCATTTCTTAAGCTAAAGTAGACCAAGGTAATCCCTATATTAGCATATTACTAAGATAAACAGAAGGCACTGTAGAAACATTTAGGACGTGAGCTTGTCAATCTGAATGTGGAGGGACACAAGCTTAGCCCCGGCCAGCAGCTTGGGCGGAACTGTCAAGAATGTCAGCTCCTCCACGTCGACGTCGCCGGGATCCTTGCTGCTTGTCACCTCCATTTCCACCTTGACGGCGTCGGTCGTGCCTTTGGGCTCCCCGACGGGCCGTTCGCCCACAGCTTGGCCACGTAGTGCGGCAGTGGGGACGCCCCCGCTCTGATGCAGATGACCGACACGGCGATAGGCGCGCCGATGTCGAGCACGCCGCCGACCAAGAAAAACGTGCGGCAGTCCTCCTCCGCGAACAGCAAGAGCCGTGGCTCCGACAGTGGCACTTACAGCTGGAGCACCTTGCCGTACTGGATCCTGTGCATGGGCATGGGATGCGCGGTGCTGATGTGGTGGTAGAGCGCCGGCGGCGGGCCTTCGTAGCCGCAGACGGGCACGGGGCATTTGCAGGGCGCGAGCGGACACACGCTCTGGTGATCGGCGAGCTTGTGGTAAGTGACGTAGAGCCCACAGCCTTCGTGCGGGCACTCCACCCTCACCGACGAAAGGACGGAGTCCACCGCCGTGTTCCGCACATCGAAGCCACCGTCGCGCTCGCACTTCTGGCACTGCCGCTGGTTCCCGGGGCACTCGACGCGGCAGTCCGCGCAGGCCTGGTGCCCTCCCTGGCACTGCAGAAATCAATCAAACAACACATCAATCAAGAAACCTGCACCTTGCTCAATCAGCCGAACGGACAAGGTGTATTCGAACCTCATACATTGAAGGCGTCAAGGGGCGGAGGCACAAGGGGCAGTGGAGCACGGTGAGGTCCATCGAGACCTTAGAGAGCTCCATCATCGGGTCCTGTTCGGTCTGCATGATCTCGCCCTCCTCGTGCACAACCATCTCTCGACTTGGGCCAGGGTATTACAAAGCTTTACCGTCACATATTTTATACTACTTCAAGGTGCATTAAATCAACACATGAAAGTATCAAAAGGAGAGTCACGGCATGCATGCGTTGTAATTAATGCATCGGTAAACGCAAATTATTGAAATATATCGAGTGCAGTGCTTTGATGTGTCGCGTCAACTCGTACATCAACGGGAAGTTTGATTATCCTCTCCCTCACGGACTTAACTGCACCTGCCTTTGGCTGTATGACAGGTTGGCCACACACCTGTCGGGCCCACCTGTCATACACGCAAAGGCAGGAGCGTCCCTCCCTCGCCCATGAGCGTGGTGGCTGGCAAGACTAGGAGAAGCTTTCGCTACACGCTCTCCCTCCCGCACGCGGTGGACATGCAGCAGTTCAATCGGTGTCAGATGGCCAGAAGCGTACTGTAGTACTCCTCCAGTGCAGTAGTACTCCATCATTGTTCGACTTCCCGAAGAGGCGAAGAGCCAAGCGCAACCCGGAGGCTCGTGTGGCAGTTTCATGTGTAGAGTAGTCTAGGATAGCGTGTACCGTGCCCGTAAGCTTAAAATCGTTGGGGTCGGCTCCATGCTATGTGGCTGTCAAGAAGTTTTTAAAAAATATATTAAAATAGTCTTCTGGCCCTACCTAACACCCTGGTGATTGTAGTTTGCAGTCTCATCTGGTCAAGACAGGAATATATATTTTAATTTTTTTTTCAAAAAGGGGGGACTCCCCGGCCTCTGCATCAGAACGATGCATACGGCCACATATATTTTAATTTGCGGTGGGTAAATGTTAGAGGTTGCAGCAAATATATTGTACACTGCGGGTCTTTCAGCCAAGTTTAGAGGCAAGCATGTGGGGCCAGTGCTATGATGTGTCGCGTCAACTCATACAACGAGGAGAAGCTTGATTTTACTACACGCCTTCTCCCTCACCCATGCGCGCGGTTGCTCGCAAACGAGGACAGGCTTTTGCTTAGTAGTACTTCTACAACAAGCTATCTGTCCCGCTCGCGGTGGACGGACATGCAGCAGTGGATTCGACACTGTAGAAGCAGTAGTAGTAACATCATTGTTCGTCTTCTCGAAGAGGCGAAGAGCCAAGCGCAAACCGAACGTTGCAGTTGCGAACATTGGAGCACGCATATAGCCAGGCTCTTGCATGAGACAAAATTGCTATGTGAGCCCACTATTGTACTAGTACGTACAACTACTTGCTAGTATAGCCCTGTAAACCAGAAAGGAGTATTTGCCCTTCTAGAGATTTCAAAAAGTGACTAGACTACACCGAGACGGAGTACATATGGAGCAAAATGAGTGAATCTGCACCGTAAATAAATACGTACTAGTTCTATCGTTTTCCTCTCCGAGGTGCACAATATTGAGTATACTGACTAGTCTCTTTTTGACACGCATTTACGTTTTTTTACACAGTACAGACGCAAGCGCTCATATACACGCGCATACACTCATCCCTATGAACGCACACACGCACGGCACTATCATCTTGAAATTACGAAGTCACCATAGGCACCTCGTCGTCGACGGGTCCATAGGTGCTTGAATGCCAAGGAGGGAGAGGGTAGCGGTTCCCGAGACGTTGAACGATCAATGATGCATCCTCAATTACATGCAGAGGGAATTAATTGGAGAAGCAGAATAGAGCCAGCACGATGTGAATGCAACAGAGTTTGGACTCTCATATAATAAAGGCGCCCCACCACTCCAATCCATCTACTCCCAAGTCTCTACGCAACACTTCTCAGTCCAATCCAAGACCAAGTGACCAGAAGCCACAAGCACCTATGGAGGCAATGGACGCGAGCGGCAGTCGGCTGTGCCAAATCATCCAAGGCGCTGGCCTGCGGCCCCGCACCGTGCAGCGTTTCCAGACGGTGCTGGCGACCGCAGGCATCGTAGCCCTCACCGACGCCGGCTTCGCCTCTCGCATGGACGACATGATGGTCAACTCCATCTGCAAGTTCACCGCCGTCAAGAAGCGCGCGGACGACCTTGCCGTACTGCTCCAGCCCGCGCGCCCAGGCTCCTCATTGCCTGCCACCCTCATCGGCCTCCATGGTGACGAACTCTTTCAAGCCCTGGTGGCCCTGCAGGTGCCGGAGGTCGCGACGAAGAATGTGCACCTCGAGGCCGCGCTCGCCGCGCAGCGCCTCGCCATGCAAGAAACCGTCGACCTCACTACAAAAAAAAGACACATCCGTGACATTTTGGGCCGAACGAATTTTTTTTCTATCATACATATGACACTTCTATGATGATAATTGTGACAAAACCCGGTATCATCATAGATGTGGTGGGCTCCTACTTCTATGACAAAAAATCATGACAGAAAATGGGTTTTTCGTCCTGGGCGGGCCGGAGACGCGACTGCATGACATTCTTTGGGCCGTCCATGACGGAAAAAACCGTGGTAGAAGCGAGGGGGAGGAAAATTTCGGGGAGTTCCCGGTTACGGTGGGAGGTCAGGGGCCGAGCGATGCGCGTTTCTCTCGTACACGTACGCGCGTGTGTGCGAGGCGTTGGCTCTAACTGAACCCGAGAGAGGCGTTGGGCTCTAACTGAACCCGAGCGATTGCACTGCAGGCTACGCGTTACTGAACCCGAGCGATTGATCGATGGCTGTTAACTGAACCCGATCGAGCGATTCCTTCGCTACTGCTGCTAACTGAAGCCGATCGATTGGATGAACAATGAGCGTTGCGGGGGGGGGGGTTGGATGAACAG
>NC_057814.1:229783577-229792191 GCF_018294505.1 Triticum aestivum | reverse complement strand
GCCACACCCCTCCCGATCAACAGGACCCCCGTTTCGACCGTAGGAGGTCCGCTTCGTCCGTTTTGTGGTATGCCACACCCCTCCCAATCAACAGGACCCCCGTTTCGACTGTAGGAGGTCCGTTTCGTCCGTTTTGCGGTACGCCAGACCCCTCTCGATGAACAGGATCCCATTTCGAACGTGGCCAGTCGAACACAAGGCCGTTTCCTCCGTTCTGCGGTACGCCAGGCCTCGTTTCCATCGCCTGTTCCGTCCAAGCCCTCCCGATGAACACGACCACGCATTCCGTTCCGACCCAGCTGGTTGGCTCCCACGCGTTCCGTTGCCTCTTGATGAACACGACGCATTCTGTTGCCTCCCCATGAACACGACGCATTCCGTTGCCTCCCCATGAACACGACGACGACGATGTTTCTCCTTTCTGACCCAGCCATGTCAACGAGCCCTCGCCGTACGTATGCGCGAGTAGGCGTTCGAGACCCCGCCCGTATGTACACATACGTGGCCGTATTTTCTTTCTTGCACCCTGGCCGTTGTACGTACGTGTACATGCTACGTGCGCGCCTCTACTACGACACGTGCGCGCCTCTACATCCACCAGTATATATGTACGCACACGGTCGCGACCAGAATGACAACGCTACGTACGCTTCGACCAGGTGGGTCCCGACTGTCACGCACTTCCTTGCGTGCGAAGATGTAGCTGGTGGGTCCCAGCAGTCAGGGAGGCGAATCGTTTTTTTTTTGCCTGGACGCACTTCCTTGCGTGCGAAGGTGTAGCCGGTGGGTCCCAGCACTCAGGGGGAAACGTTTTTTTCGCGAAATACGGTGGCCCGTCCGGTGGGTCCCCGCTGTCAGGTGGAGGAATAATTATTTTGCGCGTAATAAGGAGGCACTTCCTTGCTGCGGCCGTGGACCCAGCTGTCAGCGTCTCCACGCACAGTACTCTTCCGATGGAAGTCGGTCATTGACCACATTGACCACGCCGCGCCGAGAGCACCACGGCGGTGGACGACGGCGAGGCCTAGGAAGGGGACGACACGAAGGCAGGGAAGACTCGGCAGTTGTTTCCCATGCGGAGGGGAGTACGACTGTACGAGGGTTTACTGGTTCGTCTGCCGTCGCCGGAGAATACAGCAGGTGTGGGTGAGTAGAGGAATGGCTAGGCCAGAGATGGAAGTCCGGTGGGGCGGTGAGGCCTGTGCGGCAGCACAGCCGGCTGCGGGAAGGAGGGAGCAGGCAGTCCCGCTGACGCTTGTTTGAGCGGCTGGAGCAGGAAGAGCAGAGATTGAAGAAGCACGACGGCCGTTGGATGGACATCCAACAGTCAATGCTTGTGCGTCAACCTTTTGTTAGGAAAGCTTCAAATCTGTGGAAAACAGCATACATCCCATCTGCCATTATTTCTAATAATTTACAGCCCATTTGCTAATTCTTAAGGTTTTTTTGGAGCCCATATTCTTTTTGTTAGCATTACAGCCCATATTGTGGCCATGGTTAAAAAATTATACGAAATTTAGCATATTTCGGTGCGGTCCGATCTGTTTTTAATCCCGAAATTTCGACTCACATTCAAACTGATTTTAAAAATAAATGTATATCAATATAAAATCCAACAAATTCTCCACACATAAAATTAATGTAATTTAAAATCTTGAAATAAAAAAAAAAGATATTTGAAACTAATTGCCGGTTTGATGTGTTTTAAAAATGTACAGCCCATTTCTCATTACTGATGGGCCATTTTCTCGGCCAGCCGAATGAAAGCTCTCCTCTTCTTGAAAGATTTGCAGCCCAACAGGCCTGACAAAGCGACTTACTTGGCAAATCACAAAAACAACTGGGTTGTGGTCGTGGACCCAGCTATCAGCCTCTCCACGTACAGTACTCTTCCGATGGAAGTCGTTCCTTGACCACGTTGACCACGCCGCGCGGAGAGCACCACGGCGGTGGACGATGGCGAGGCCTAGGAAGGGGACTACGCGGAGCCGGGGAAGACGCGGCAGTGGAAACCCGCGCGGAGAGGAGTACGAGGGTTCACTGGTTCGGCTGCGGTGTGAGGCTGCCATCGCCGCAGGGCCTGGCCAGCGGTGGGAATAGTAGGGGCGGTGAGGCCTCTGCGGCAGCACAGCCGGCCACGGGAGGCAGGAGCATGCAGCACGACCGGCGCTGCTTTGGGCGGCTGGAGCAAGAAGACCAGAGGTTGAAGAAGCACTACGGCCGTTGGATGGACATCGTACGGTCACTGGAGCTAGAATCGTTCATATTGACTAAGTTGACAAAGCCCTTCGTCCCCGTCAACTTAGTAGGCCCACAAGTCAGGCTCCCACCAAGGTGGGTCCCAGCTAGCCGGGGGAGTATTCATTTTTTTTGCGTAATAGGGAGGCACTTCCGGTGGGTCCGAGCTGACAGCGGGGGGGATGTTTTTTTCGCAAAATACGGTGGCCCGTCCGGTGGGTCCCGGCAGTCAGGGGGAAACGATTTTTTTCACAAAATACTGGTGGCCCGTCCGGTGGGTCCCTGCTGTCAGGTGGAGGAATAATTATTTTCCGCGTAATAAGGAGGCACTTCCTTGCGGCTGCCGTGGACCCAGCTGTCAGCCTCTCCACGTACAGTACTCTTCTGATGGAAGTCGGTCGTTGACCACATTGACCATGCCGCGCCGAGAGCACCACGGCGGTGGACGACGGCGAGGCCTAGGAAGGGGACGACGCGGAGCCGGGCAAGATGCGGCAGTGGATGCCCATGCGGAGAGGAGTACGAGCGTTCACTGGTTCGGCTGCGGTATGAGGTTGCCGTCGCCGCAGAATAACAGGGGGTGTGGGTGAGTGGAGGGATGGCCTGGCCAGTGGTGGGAGTAGTATGGGGGCGGTGAGGCCTCCGCGGTAGCACAGCCGGCCACAGGAGGCAGGAGCCGGCGGCACGACCGGCGCTGCTTTGGGCGGCTGGAGCAAGAAGACCGGAGGTTGAAGAAGCACTATGGCCGTTGGATGGACATCATACGGTCACTGGAGTATTGACTAAGTTGACAAAGCCCTCCGTCCCCGTCAACTTAGTAGGCCCACAACTCAGCCTGCCACTATACTGGGTCCCAGCTAACAGGGGGAGTATTCAATTTTTTTGTGCGTAATAAGGAGGCACTTCCTTGCGTGCGAAGATATAGCTGGTGGGTCCGAGCTGTCAGCGGCGGTAACGTTTTTTTCATGAAATACAGAGGCCCTTTCGGTGGGTCCCTTATGTCAGGTGGAGGAATCATTATTTTGCGCATAATAAGGAGGCATTTCCTTGCATGCGGCCGTGGACCCAGCTGTCAGCCTCTCCACGTACAGTCCACTTCAGATGCATGTCGGTCATTGACCATGTTGACCAGGCCGCGCCGAGAGCACCAGGGCGGTGGACGACGGCGAGGCCTAGGAAGGGAACGACACAGAGGCAGGGAAGACTCGGCAGTTGTTTCCCACGCGGAGGGGAGTACGACTGTACGAGGGTTGACTGGTTCGTCTGTCGTCGCCGGAGAATAACAGCAGGTGTGGGTGAGTAGAGGGATGGCTAGGCCAGCGATGGGAGTACGGTGGGGCGGTGAGGCATGCGCGACAGCACAGCCGGCCGCGGGGAGGAGGGAGCAGGCAGACCCGCCGGCGCTTGTTTAAGCGGCTGGAGCAGGAAGAGCAGAGATTGAAGAAGCACGACGGCCGTTCGATGGACATCCAACAGTCACTGCTTGTGCGTCAACCTTTTTTTTAGGAAAGTCTCAAACCTGTGGAAAACAGCATACAACCCATCTGCCATTATTTCTAATAATTTACAGCCCATTTGCTAATTCTTAAGGTTTTTTTGGAGCCCATATTCTTTTTGTTAGCATTACAGCCCATATTGTGGCCACGGTTAAAAAATTATACAAAATTTTGCATATTTCGGTGCGGTCCGAACTGTTTTTAATCCCGAAATTTCGACTCACATTCAAACTGATTTTAAAAATAAATGTATATCAATATAAAATCCAACAAATTCTCCACGCATAAAAATTAATGTAATTTAAAATCTCGAAATGAAAAAAAGATATTTGAAACTAATTGCCGGTTTGATGTGTTTTAAAAATGTACAGCCCATTTCTCATTACTGATAGGCCATTTTCTCGGCCAGCCGAATGAAGCTCTCCTCGTCTTGAAAGATTTGCTGCCCAACAGGCCTCACAAAGCTACTTACTTGGCAAATCACAAAAAAACTGGGTTGTGGCCGTGGACCCAGCTGTCAGCCTCTCCACGTACAGTACTCTTCCGATGGAAGTCGGTCGTTGACCATATTGACCACGCCGCGCCGAGAGCACCAAGGCGGTGGACGACGGCGAGGCCTAGGAAGGGGACGATGCGGAGCCGGGGATGACGCGGCAGTGGATGCCCACGCGGAGAGGAGTACGAGGGTTCACTGGTTCGGCTGCGGCGTGAGGCTGCCGTCGCCGCAGAATAACATGGGGTGTGGGTGAGCAGAGGGATACCCTGGGCCAGTGGTGGGAGTAGTAGGGGGCGGTGAGGCCTTCGCGGCATCACAGCCGGTCACGAGAGGCAGGAGCACGTGGCACGACCGGCGCTGCTTTGGGCGGCTGGAGCAAGAAGACCAGAGGTTGAAGAAGCACTATGGCCGTTGGATGGACATCGTACGACCACTGGAGCTAGAATCGTTCATATTGACTAAGTTGACAAAGCCCTCCGTCCTCGTCAACTTAGTAGGCCCACAAGTCAGCCACCCACTATGGTGGGTCCCAGCTAGCAGGGGGTATTCATTTTTTGGTGCGTAATAAGGAGGCACTTCCTTGCGTGCGAAGATATAGCTGGTGGGTCCGACCTGTCAGCGGGGGGAATGTTTTTTTCGTGAAATACAGAAGCTCTTCCCACGTACAGTGCACGTACAGTGCGTAATAAGGAGGAACTTTCCTTGCATGCGACCATGGACCTCGTGGGTCCCAGCCGTCAGGCTCTCCATGTACAGTCCTCTTCTGATGACTCTCGTATGTTGACCACGCCGCGCCGAGCGCACCGAGGCGGTGGACGACGGCGAGGCCCCAGACTGGAACGACCCGGAGATGGGGAAGACGCGGCCGTGGAGTCACAGACGGAGAGGAGTGGGAAACTTGACTGGTTCGGGTGCGGGGTGGGCCTACACTCGACAGAGAGTAACAGGAGGTGCGGAGTGGAGGGATGGCCTGGCCGTCGGCGGGGTAGCGTTTCGCTGAGGAGCGCAAAACAACGCCGATGGACGCCGAAGGCTGGAGCAGGCGGTTCCGGCAGCACTGGGGGAAGAAGACGAGAGATTGAAGAAGAATGCCGGCCGTTGGATGTAAATCCAATGCCTTCTCAGGCTTCGACCTACTGGCCCATGTCAGCCAGTCCATTTGTTTTTTTAGTCCATTTGGTGGGCTGGGTGAAACAATGATGTAGCATCTATGCAGCCCGTTTAAATCCCATTTGCATTTTTCTCGAAATCCGCGGACTTGCTTGGCTGGGTGAAAATATCATGTTGGGCTAGACGGAGAAATGTTATAAAAACATAAACACATGATTGCACGTCAGTAAAATCTTTGCAAGCTTATGTACGCAATCACTAGGAGTTAACTTTCCAAGTTATATATAAACAATTATTATTATTATTTTGTAAGAACTTTCAACTTACGAAATAAAATATCATTTTAATTTGATGAGTTAATAGTACGTGGGGTATTATTATTTTTTAGGCTAGACGTGGGACAGTTGAGTTGGTTCTAGGGGAAAGTACTGGGAGAAAACTCAGTTTACATCGAAAAAGAAAGTGGGAGAAAATTCAGAGACCTGCTGGGTCCACCTGAGGAGGGGAATATGTTGGGAGGAAGGAGATTCAAAGCACGGCAGCCGAGTGAACTAGTTTTTTTATGGACAAGTGAACTAGTTTACATACATAAGCAAATAGCCACTAAAAAAAGCAATCAGGTTAATGGGTTCTTAAAAGAAATATTTCGGACAAAACAAATAATTACGACACATAGGCTAATGCATGAAACACTCAGATGATAAAGGTGCTTATAACCAGATATAGTACAACATCTACACCTTCCTGGCACGCTTGATCATGACGCTGCGGCTGTCCGTGTACTCATCGGTTACGGGAAGCACACACGCCCTCATGTCCAAGATCTGCCTGTACATGTCGTAGCATGCGTATGCGTCCTTGGCCGCGTAGGTTATGTAGGCTAGATTCAGAGGTACCTCCCACGTGTTCAGGTCGTCTTCTTTCATGTTGGCGTATCAGGGGTCGATGATGGTCTCAGCGAGGTCAACCACGGAGTCCTTCTCCTGCCCGTTGCTGATGATCTTGTATTGCTTCTGGATGTCGACAAGCTTGTTGCACCAGATGGCCGAATCGTCGCGTTCTTCCTTCTCTCCACCGTAGCGAAGGTGTAGTCGGCGCTGCGGATGAAACGGACGAATGCTCCAGAACCTGGTGCAGCCATAGGACTGAGGCGAGGCAGAGCTTCACCGAGTCCGTATCGTTGGTGTACATCACATTCAACTTGGTGCAGCCATAGGACTGAACGGCGAACTCAAAGGGGAACTCCTTGCTGAAGTACATATCCAGCAGGCTCACCCCTCGGATCGCCATTGGAGTCTCTTCGAGTGAACAAGTGTGTAGGCGGCGGCAGTTTGTTTTTCAGCTCTTGGGGAACTGGATTCAACAGTAAGCTGAGTGTGTACAGGCGACAACAGTTACTACCCGTCCCTCATCCGCTGCACGCCCGGCAGAAGATGCACCCTCGGCCACACGTCGGTTCACGAGCGGGTCTGTATTGGTACTGTAATAACAGGAGTTAGTGGTCACTTTACTTAAATTTAATTAGCTTTAATAGAAATTTATACTTAAAACAAGCAATGCATTCGCTCGTTCTGTCAGTGCCACAGGATCAACATGCACAACAATTAGAATTATTATTCTCAGGACGCTCACGATCAGCACATTTGTTGCACTTTCACAAAGATAATACTACCAAGTTTGAACTGTTTGTTATGGTTGTTTTCCTCTGCATCATCATGCCGTGTTTCCCAGCTTGCAAGATTCAGAACCAACAAATAAGATCCAAATAATAAGTACAACAAAGATGCCTACACATCTCATTGATTCCCAGCTTGCAAGATTCAGAACCAACAAATAAGATCCAAATAATAAGTACAACAAAGATGCCTACACATCTCATTGATTCCCAGCTTGCAAGATTCAAAACCAACAAATAAGATTCAAATAATAAGTACAACAAAGATGCCTACACATCTCACGGATTCCCAGCTTGCAAGATTCAGAACCAGACCATTAGAGCCTTTTGATAAAGTGAATATCGGGATTAAATCCATCTTGGCTAGCCATGTCATACAATCGAAGAACTTGGCGAATGCTCTTGACCATCACAACATCTGTAGTTGAGTATTCCTGTTTGCACAACGCAGATAATAAAGAGCATGATTACTATAATAGTGGCACTAGTGGAAGTCAATCTGCAGCTCCACCCGATGATTCAATTCATGCCACTTTTCTGCAGTTCGCCTAAAATGAAGCAAATATTGCATCATTCAACTACGACTCATCTTGCAAAGGATAATAAAATGTTGCACGAGATTACCAGCAGAATTTGACGGAGATTTTGGAAACTCCAATCACCATTTTGTGCAGTTCCACCAAAATTGAGAGATGTTGCCCATGTAACATTTTAGTTGAACTGCACAAGACACTCATTCCAAAAAAGTGTTTTGTGCAGTTCACCAAAAGGTCACAATAGCAACAAGGTGAAATGGATATCCCTATCTGCACAAAAAGATAGAAAGTAAACAGTTGCTGGTCAATAAGAATATACGAAACATATACAAAATGAAAAGAAGCATCTTAATTATGTTCATGGCAATCACGCAAGGACAGTAGATATTTAAAATGTCAGCAATGCTTCATGTTACCAGAAGCATTACGATCAACAATGAGATTCCTCAAATATGGGATTACTTTAATGGTGGCATTGCTTGTTTTACCAGACACGGTAAATCAACAGCAGCTAAAGAGTTGGTTTAAGGGCATGGGACCGTGGGGACACCAGGACACTCAGCAGCGTAAAGGAGCAACTTACTTATCATACTGGAGAAAATAGCAGGAGTGCCATTTGTAACACGGTTTAACTGCATCTTATCACTGGAGGCATTAGATTAACAATAACGCTGGTTAGACATGTCCCTAAGGTAACAGTGTGATCGCTTCATTTTACATGCGCCCTTACATTAACAACAACAAAAGGTTGGTATAAGGACATGCGACAGTGGACGCATCAGCAAAATGTACCTACAAGGAGGCATAAAGTGGTGATGCCGAGTTTGTTCATGCTATGTGAGGGCAGCAAACCTAATCCTGGAGACCTTGTACTAAGTGAGGGCAGCAAATCTAATCCTGGAGACCTTTTACTATGTGAGGGCAGCAAATCTAATCCTGGAGACCTTTTACTATGTGAGGGCAGCAAATCTAATCCTGCAGACCTTTTACTATGTGAGGGCAGCAAATCTAATCCTGAGACCTTTTACTATGTGAGGGCAGCAAATCTAATCCTGAGACCTTT
>NC_057814.1:229783106-229783567 GCF_018294505.1 Triticum aestivum | reverse complement strand
ACACTGGTTAGACATGTCCCTAAGGTAACGGTGTGATCGCTTCATTTTACATGCGCCCTTACATTAACAACAGCAAAAGGTTGGTATAAGGACATGCGACAGTGGACGCATCAGCACAATGTACCTACAAGGAGGCATAAAGTGGTGATGCCGAGTTTGTTCATGCTATGTGAGGGCAGCAAACCTAATCCTGGAGACCTTGTACTATGTGAGGGCAGCAAATCTAATCCTGGAGACCTTTTACTATGTGAGGGCAGCAAATCTAATCCTGAGACCTTTTACTATGTGAGGGCAGCAAATCTAATCCTGAGACCTTTTACTATGTGAGGGCAGCAAATCTAATCCAGGAGACCTTTTACTATGTGATGGCAGCAAATCTAATCCTGGACATACTCTGTTGACTTGTCCACCAGCCGCCACTTTCTATCCTTTTTTCAACCAATAATAGACCTGTTCCTTAT